>NW_025875905.1:0-1470 GCF_002878395.1 Capsicum annuum
TAGTATTTACACATGTTTAAAACAAATCGTCTTTCACATATTGATTGTTAAAATTACTCTTCCTAAATCATTTTATTTGTTATCCATGTTAAAAAAAATAAAAAATGTTAGACTAAAATAATTTTTATTTTAAAAATTAAAATATAGTTGAGTGCATTCTTCTTATTTGCACTTGGTAATAGTTATTTTTGAAAGTGATAAACTTGATAACTAGCATGAAAATTTAAGAGAGGGGCACATACACATACTTCAATATTGTAATTGTTTAGATTAATTTTTTTTAAAAAAAAAATATATCAAAAAGAGGTTAAAGAAAAATATTTATAGAAGAAAGATTAATATTTTAAATGACTAAAGATAATAAATTAGGGTGTGATATTCAAAAACACATAATTTTGTTTAAAGGCGTATAAATAAAAAAATGCTACAAGTAATCTCGTGGGAGTACTAAACATGGTCTTTAATATGTTCATTGGACAATTCACACGTGAATACATGATTTTTTTTATTACTTTAGTGTTAATTGGTATTTTTCAATAATTTATTATTATGTGATTGTGTGTTAATTAATTGTCACAATATATACGTGCAATGTATGTCTACTAAAATTATAAGAGCACCTGTTTTCTCTATTTAAATAAACATATTATTGCATATATCTTTTTGTAGCTCCAATTGCAATATTATGCACTTCATTTTTTTTGTATATAGTTTTTTTTATTAATGCAACACAAGTATACTAACCTAATCATTATCAGAAGTAGAAGCGTAGATCTGATTTTGTCATGGAAGTATTTTGACACGTGAAATTTTTTTATTTCACATTATAGCTCTTTTAATGACAAAAAGAAAATATTTATAAATACCTCCCCATTAGTAAAATCTACCATGCCTTCAGAGACAATTTTAAAATTTCTAGCGTATGGATGTACAATTAAAAAAAGGAAAAAATGTGTTAATTGGAATTGATCGTTGTTTCTCTTAATAAATAGCTAAGATTTTAATCAATAAGTTTTCTTGTAGCACGGATGCTAATGGGCGATATTAAATCAATTCTAAAAAATATGAAGTATACACTTAAAATATCTAATTTAATGAAAATAACACGGATTCTCATGCCCCCCTAATTTGTACTTAAAAACGCCCTTGCCTGCCCTCAACCATCATCTATCGCACCCCTTTTTCCTTCCACAAATCCCCCCCCCCCCCCCCCCCCCCTCCCCCTTTCTTCTTCAAATCTTCCACCCTCATCTTCCTCAAACACCTCTTTTTTTCCACCTCTCAACCGCCATTTTTTAAAAAAATTGCTATACAAGACCGATTAATCAATGAGTAAAAGAAAATAGAAAAAAACTGAAATGAAGGAATCGAAAACGTTTTCTTGCTCAAAGATCATTGCTAGTAACAGTGATTTTGTTAATTGTGATGATCTCAAAGCTCCTTCTGGGATAAAAATTTAGAACTTTTTCT
>NW_025875906.1:0-1675 GCF_002878395.1 Capsicum annuum
TTGTGAAAACACTTCTCCACTTTCAAGGTCTGGATTAACACTTTACTGAACACACTCTAAGGTTCAGACTATGAGATAATTTTGCGTGGTCTTCCAATATCTCCCCGTGGAAATATTCATCCTCTAATGTTTCTTGATAGGCTAAGAATAATGATCGACTGAAATTACTCAAGGAACGGGAGCATCTGGAACATGACTATCCAATTGGAACCACGGATACTCTGACTTCTCATACTGGATATGCATATTTGATGCATGGAACACACGACTGAAGCTACGCATAATCTTAATTATCATAATAGTTATGAATATTTGATATTAGGGAAATATTATACGGGTCAAAATACTTCTCGCATGGGAAGAAACTTCACAATCTTTTAGGGCCGGATAAAAAGTTTACTGAACAAACTCTAAGGCTCATACTAAGATAAGATTTTGTGGGGTGTTACAATACCTCTCCCTTGGAAACATTTGTCCTAGAATTTGCTTGATAGGCTAAGAATACTGATTGACTGAACTTAATCAAGGAACGGGAGCATCTAAAACATGAGTATGCATATGGAACCACTGATAATCTGATTTCTTATATTGGACATGCATATCAGATGCATAGAATACACGACTGAAGCTACTCATATGCTGAATTATCATAATTGATATGCATATCTGATATTAAGGAAATTCTATATGGTTCAGAATATTTCTCGCTTAGGAGATACTTCTCTACCTTTTTGGGTAAAATTAACAATTTGCTAAAGACACTCTTAGGCTAGACTACAAGTCAATTTTGCATGGCCTTAAAATATCTCCCCATTAGAAATATTCATCATCGAATGTCATCTGATTGGCAAAGAATACTGATTGACTAAATGTCATCAAACTATTTCTCTCTTAGGAAGACACTTCTCAACCTTTTAGTGATGGATTAACACTTTACTAAACACACTGTTAGGCCCAAACAACTAGTAAATTTTGTATGGTCTTACAATATCTCCGCCTTGGAAACATTCATCCTCGAATGTCACTTGCTTGGCTAAGAATACTGATCAACTAAAATTACTCAAAGAATGGGAGCATCTGAAACATGACTATGCAATTGGAACCACGGATTCTATAAGTTCTCATACTAGACATCCAAATCAAATGCATGGAAAACATGATTGAAGCTACTCGTAAACTGAATTCTCATAATAGACAAGTATATCTGATATTAGTGAAATTCTATATGGTTAAAAATACTTCTCATTTAGGAAGACACTTCTCAACCTTTTTAGGCCGGATTAACAATTTCCTGAATACACTCTAAGGCTCAGACTAAGAGAGAATTTTATAGGGTCTTACAATATTACCTCCTTTGAAACATCCATCCTCTAATGTCGCTTGATAGGCTAAGAATACCGATCTACAGAACTTACGTAAGGTGCGAGATCATCTTAAACATGACTATTCTATTGGAACCACTAATACTCTGAATTCTCATACTAGAAATATATATAAGAAGCATGGAATAGTCGACAAAAGTTACTCATAAGCTGAATTCTCATAAAAGATATGTATATCAGATATTAGGGTAATTTATACGGTTCAAAATACTTCTCGCTTGGGAAGACACTTCTAAACCTTTTAGGGACGGATTAACACTTTAATGAACACATTCTAAGGCTCAGACTATGTA
>NW_025875907.1:0-1632 GCF_002878395.1 Capsicum annuum
ATCAGATTCGACCTTACTGGAGTGACTACGATGGCATTCGTACTACTCTCCTAAACCAAACCTTGTTCTTCCCTTTACTAAGGCCCCTCTCTCAAGACGAAGGAAACCTTATTAAAGAACAGACGGTTTTTAAAATTAACCGACTTTCTTCTCATATCAATTTTCTTAAGCAAGATGTTCATATCAAGAACATTGAGAAGTCCTTAAAAACCCCGGAAATGATTACAAAGATTTCCAACCTCCAGAAAAGCTTTGAAAAGGAAATCTGTTCTGACTTTCCTAATGCATTTTGGGAAAGAAAGAAACACTTGGTTGAACTTCCTTATATCCCCGGGTTCGACGAACAAAATATTCCCACTAAAGCTAGACCTATCCAGATGAACCAAGAGATGATGGAAATCTGCAAGAAAGAAATAGATCATCTCTTAAAAAATGGTATCATCAGAAGCTCTAACTCCCCCTGGAGTTGCTCTGCCTTTTATGTTAATAACAGTGCAAAAAAAGAGCGCGGCACCCCTAGACTTGTGATAAATTACAAGCCTTTAAATGCCGTCTTAAAATGGATCCGGCATCTAATTCCTAACAAAAGGGATCTTCTCAAAAGGACCTTCAAGGCCAACCTTTACAGCAAATTTGATATGAAGTCAGGATTTTGGCAGATTCAAATAGCTGAAAAAGATAAATACAAAACAGCATTCAATGTCCCTTTTGGGCATTATGAATGGAATGTTTTGCCTTTCGGTCTCAAGAACGCTCCTTCAGAGTTTCAAAATATTATGAACAATATCTTCAACCCCTATACTTATATGTCGATTGTTTATATTGACGATGTGCTCATTTTCTCAGAGAACATTGATTCTCATTTCAAACATTTAAATACTTTTTTTAAAATTGTTAAACATAATGGTTTGGTTGTTAGTGCCACAAAGATGAAGCTCTTCCAAACATCTGTCAGATTCTTAGGACACGATCTTTACCAAGGTAGCTATAAACCTATTTGTCGAGCCATTGAGTTCTCCTCTAAATTCCCCAATGAGATTATTGATAAAACGCAACTCCAGAGATTTTTAGGAAGTCTTAATTACATTGCAGATTTTATCCCTAATATTAGACAGGTCTGTGAGCCTCTTTACAAAAGACTCAAGAAAACCCCAGTTCCCTGGAGTCTTGACCAAACCAATGCAGTTATCCAAATCAAGAACTTAGTCCAAAACCTTCCGTGTCTAGGTATTCCTAACCCTGAAGCCTTCATGATAGTAGAAATCGATGCTTCAGATATTGGATATGGGGGTATACTGAAGGGGGAGGTTCCATGTCTGAGGCTGTAGGACTGCCTGGGTTATAAAGATTTGAATTCTTCCCTGCTTGGATTGAAATCCATGATTAATTATGCATTATAAATGTTAATGATATTGTTTTGGTCTTTTGGCCTTCCCCCAAAATTTATTGGAAATTATATATATATGTAAGCAGGTGTTTAAGGATGAATATTCAATTGAGAACATGAATAATAAAGAATCCCTCTCTCATACGTTTTTCCCATCTTTCGTATAATATGAAATGTTTTGAAATGCATCTTGAAAAGCATGATACGAAATGTCTTGATTAATGTTATGATTTGAGTATAATTTT
>NW_025875908.1:0-1197 GCF_002878395.1 Capsicum annuum
TCATCGGCCTTCTTCTTCAGTCTCTGAGGAAAAGGTGGTGGTGGATTTAGAAGAGTTTTCTCCACCACTTCCTTTTTATTGTGCTTTCCATTGTCAATCTTTTCAGACTGCTGACATCTAGGTGTAGTATCATGAACGTTCTCATCCTAATTTTCAACTTCTACAGAATCAGAGTTATCTCCTCCCTGTGATACAATAGCTTTGACTTTTTTTGTCTTCCCTGATAATAAATGCTTAGTAAGAAGGTCCATCTGCATTTTCATGTGAGCCATATCCTGGTTACATTCCTCTTCTCTTCGCCTCTGTTCTACCGTCATGCCAATAGACATAGTAGAGCTTGCTACCTCAGAATCCCTGGTATGCCAAGCTCTACTCTGCTTTGTCATACGATCCAGCATCTCACATGCCTCAATAAAAGTCAGGTCCATGAATGACCCACCCACAGCATTATCTACCACTGTCTTAGTCACCGAGTTCAAAGCCCTATATAATATTTCCATCAAGTGGACATTGGTCATCTGATGATTTGGGCACTGCATAAGCTTCTTCTTGAACCTCTCCCAAGTCTCGTGAAGAGCTTCAGTTGGAAGCTATCTAAAATTGCTTATCTCATCTCTTAATTGTGCTCTCTTGGATGGCGGAAATAATCTTTCTAGGAAAGCTTCTTTTAGTTGCCTCCAATTGGTAATAGAGTTAGGAGTTAGCCCGTTTAACCATAGAGTTACCTCTCCAGATAGAGACAATGGAAATAAGCGCAGCCGGATCGCATTCTGTCCAACCCCTGGATTGTCAAATGATTTGTATGTTGAGATAAAATTAATCAGATGCATATTCAGATCATCGCCTGCAAGTCCACCAAATAACCCTTTGAGTTGCAATAGCTGGATCATGGTACTAGTGATATTGAACTTGGCTCCGGGTGCCAAGGGCGGAGGAATAATAGCCCCTGTGGCACTAGCCCCATCCAAGTCATCATCATCATCATCAAAAGCAACTTTCACAGCTCGGCGTTTGGGTCTCATCCTAGCTTGACGATCTCTGTTGACATTCCTATTCACTGGTGCAGCCACATCATCTGCACGCCTTGCATTTAATAACTCATCATCACCCAGGTCCTCATCATCAAGATTTGGTACCCGACCTGGGTTATCAGCATTCTATTGATTTACTTGCGCAGCTGCCAATGCAGCTAATCTA
>NW_025875909.1:0-4909 GCF_002878395.1 Capsicum annuum
CTTAAACTGGTACATTTACGACGCTTGTTGTCCTGTTTTAATTGCTGACCAAGATAGAACTCACGACTTTTGACCCACAAAAGTAACATTTTACCACTTGCACTAGATAATGCTTTGGTATTGTAAGTGATTTATTTAATATTTTACTATATCAATCTCTATATGTAGAATAATGCTTAACAAAAAAAAATTAAAAAATGATATGCGCTGTTGACTGAGATCGAACCCACGACCTATGGATATTACCCATAAAAGGAACATTGCTTAATAAAAAAATACTAAAAAATAATATGCTGCTGTCCGAGATCAAACCCAGGACCTATTACACACAAAAGTAGCGCTTTATCACTTACATTAGATAGTGTTTTGGTATTATAAGTGGCGGATTTAATATTTTAATATATCAATCTATATATAAAGAGCTAAAGTTTCCGTCAAAATTTGCGGGTGACGTGCCACGCAGCTCCTGCGGGTAACTGCCGTTAACCCAATTCACATAACTGGGGTGGTGATCATGATCATGGTGGTTGTACGGCATCGGCGGCGGATAGTAACCCGGATACGGTGTCGTTGCTGCGGCAAATAATAGCTGTTACCGGTGATATCCGGTTGTAGCGGCGGAGATCGGTGGCTGTTATATCTTCTCCGGCCATTTACACCGTTGCTTCCGGTATTACCCATTTAAATAATAATTTCTATCCTTTTTAACCAAAAAGTAAAGAGAAACCAAAATTTATCTCTGATCATGAGGAAAAAAAAAATGAAGCTTGGTGGGGTGGGGGGATGATTTTGTGTTAATGGCGAATTAAGAAGGCAAAGGGTAAAATATGTTATGCGTAAGGGCAGTCAAAAAAATTAATTTACGAGACCAATTAAAATGTGACACCAACAAAATAATAAAGCCAAACCTAAAAATATATTTTTTAAAAAATAAGTTCCTTTCACTGTCTTCCCCAATTCTTCACTTCTTGAAAATCAAACTCAAAATTAAAATATCATATCATTATTTTGATCGAAAAAAGCACCAACTAAACCAAGTTCATTAGTCAAGGTAGAAAAAATTATAAAAATTGATTGACAACGATTTCTATTAAGGTTGTCGAAGGATTCATAAGATCAAATTAGTTCAAAAAAATCTGTTGACACACCATTTTTTCCGACGAGATTAATATGAATTTGAATTTATTTTCGTTAAAGAATTTGAATCTTAAAAAAGCACCACAGAAGAAGTAGGAAAAGAATATAACTCGATGGTTGAATTGATGTGTTAACTAAGTTGCAGCGATTTCGATGATTTTCTACCGCCATACTTTTTTCTTTCTTCTCCGTCTTCTATCAAATTAAATTCGAACATAAATCAAATTCAACATTAAGAACAAAATAAATTCAAAAAGAAGAGAGAAAATTGAAAAAAAGAGAGAAGATTTAAAATGAGAAAGAAGATGAAGTAAGAATAGAGAAAAAGATGAAGAAGGCCACCATATAGGGAGGGGTGGGGGTGGTGTTTTTCTTTTTCCAAAACAATATTTCTGAACTCATAAGTAATAGTTTAATAGTTTAATTTGAGAGGAAGAAGACGACCGAAGAAGATAAAGGCATGCTGTTTTTTTTATAATTAAAAAATAACTTTCTTTTTTATGTTGCTTTGATATATTTTAAAAACTTTTTTTGGATCCACATGATTCGTTAAACTATCATATCAGCGCAAATATACTGCACACGTTTTTATTTTTTTTAGCTATCTATTAAAAATATATTTAAGTGGTTTAAATTTAAAGGATAGAGATATTTAATAGGTACAAATTTAAGTTCAGAAATCTAAGTAAAATTTTAAAATAAATTTAGAGGTGTGTGGATGACTTAATCATTATGCATTGTTAGTGGAAAAAAGATTAATTGAAATTTGAATGGATCAAGAAATAGGTATCTTTAGTGGACAACCACGGAAACCAAAATAATTTTTCTTTATATTGAATTTTTAAAGATGGAGTTTCATTGTGTTTGATTATATTTTTTCTAATAAATATTTAGAATTTAAGTATATCTATATCTCTAATTTATATCTATAATCTATAATCTATATCTATATCTATATTTATATCTATAATATACTAAAAGTGTGAAGACCCTTTAAAAAGTGATTTGAATTTTTAACTCTTCATTAAAATTTTTTACAATAGATAAAATTATTATTATTTTTTTTAATATTAAGGACATTAAAAATCAACTGCAAAATTTTCTTTTATATTTATTAAAGTCCTAATATTGAATTGGAGGAATAGATAGTAGTACAAATTTGCTTTGGTTTTGGTTTCATATTTCATAGGATGACCTAATATTTATATAGTAATCCTTATTTTGGTTAGATTTTACATGACAAATATGTGTTGAACACCTAAGTATATTTAACTAAAAAAATTAGCAAAAGAAAACAAAAATTAGCGTATGAAAAATTTAATATGAAGATTTTTCACTAATTGATAAGAAAATAGAAAAGTTTTAAATGAGTCATAATATATATGGTAAAAAAAATCATAATATATATTTAACAATTCTAAATCAATTAGAATTTTGCCTTATATATATAAAAAAAAGTTCTAGAATTCTTTTTAAGTGCTATTGTGAATTAAAATTTCTTCTACTTCAACTTTTCTTCTTATTTTAGTTTTGATTCAAACTTTTTTATTTATTTTAGTTCATGACTTTAAAGATTATATAATTAACAATTGACAATGAATTCTTTCCTTTTGATAATTTCTCGTGTTTCTCTTGCAGTTGAAAATTTTGAATAAAAAAATTGAACAAAATAAGCATGTTGCTGTCGAATAGAGTAGTCAAAAGATCAACGGTATATCTCTCTTTCTTTTTTTTTTTTTCTCTTTGTTTGATTGTGACTTAGTTTTAATTATGTTATTTGACTATATTTTGATATATTATTCCTTAGTTTTATAGTTGAATCTTTAACTAATACTTATTTGTTGAATTTGAAATATAAGCTTATAAAGTCTTGGATCTTGATATGCAAAGCTTTATTTGAATGATGAACTTATAAATTAATGTGGTCTTGTTTTTTTAGGTTTTTCCTCTTTTTAAGAGATTTTTTGTTAGGGTCGAATTTGGATATTGTTTTCCAAAAAATAGAGTTAGTTATAGATCCATCACGAAAGAAATAAAAATACAATAATGTTACAAACAAAGAAAAGAAACTAAACAATAAAAGTTAAAAGGCTAACAGAGTTCAATGATATTTTGACCTACGCCAATGTAGAAGATATAAGAATTTAATGGGATTTAAGCTTTCAAAAATAACGCCTAAATTTTTTTGTTGGGAGACCTCATTCATTATTTTTCTACTTTTTAAAATTCAGTAAATGTTATAAATATATTTACATTATAGTGAATGTCTATCAAGATCTATCAAGATTTAATTTGATATCTATTAGGATTTGAAGCATCTGTCTTTTACTCAGACTAGGAGTAAATTTCTCATATAAATAGAGGAGTTTTGTTCATTGTATTTACAATCTTATGATATCTCATCCCTCAAGAAGTGATAAGAATTACTCTCTCTTCTCTCTCTACTCTTCTTCTTTATTCTTTCTTATTTTATAACACATTATCAGCACGAGACTCTATCAAATAAGGTGAGATTATAAATCTAAAGGATTTCAAGGTTAGTAATTCTTTATGTTATCTTTCTTTTGCTACTACTAATATAATTATTATTGGATTTGAGGAAAAATAATTGGTTTGAAACCATTTATATTTTAGATTTATTCCTCAAGAACAATATTATCAAAAGGGTTGATAATATATTGGGTTTAAGTCCCATCAATTTATGCCTAAGACGCCTTTATATGGGTAAGACGTTGAGTTTGAATCTCAATGCACCATATTGATGATATTATGGTGGCTAAGGCAAAATAACGTATTTTTAATGAAAAGTCATGAAATTTAACCCATTAAATATGCTCTATTCCATGAAGTGATTGTGGTAGCAATATATGATAAGTTTGATACTTCATTCTTGAGGTGTACGTGGTAGCAGTGCATAATATGTATGAAAGAAGATAA
Organism: Capsicum annuum; assembly: GCF_002878395.1. NCBI lineage: Eukaryota > Viridiplantae > Streptophyta > Magnoliopsida > Solanales > Solanaceae > Capsicum > Capsicum annuum. The sequence continues at coordinate 4,075 of NW_025875909.1, forward strand.
GTGATTGAATGCACGAATATAATAATGATCATCAAAAGTGATGATATTTTCACACGCTTATATAATTATAAGATATGCTAGAGAAAAATTCTCTACATCATATGTATGTCTCGATTTGCTTCTGAAGTAGTAAAATCTTGAAAGAGGTTATAAGCTATCATAATTTGATAGGCTTAAGGCACAATTATATTCCATTCTGAGGGAATGAGAAACTTATTAATGCAAACGTGCACTCGATTGTGATTGTATCACAACTCACCTCTGAAAGGGGTTGAATAATTTTGAAATCTAATTCTGAAGTAGTAAATCTGAAATTTATTCATGTAATAGTAAATTTGAAATTTACTAAAGAAAAAGTACATGTCATAGTAAACTTGGAGTTTACTAGAATAAAAGTTCATAAATTGATATGAACGATTGTGATATCTCGAAGATGTGCATGTATTGAAGAACTAGAAGATTCTTCAAGAATTGTTTATGTCGTTTATTCTCATGATAAGTTGGTTGGACCAACTAATATTGGGATTGGATCCCTTCAAATCTGAAAATTATAAAAGGTGAATAAGGGCCCGTTCATCTATCATGTGATATGTTAAAATGATGCATCAGTAAGATGATCACATGTACATTTATTGTCAACCTGCAGTTTGACATTCATAAAGTTGCGTGATCAATAAAATTGAGTTAAACATGACTTTCAGATTGTGTAATCAAGATAATTCATCTTGATGATGATGGTTTAGCATTGAATGCCTTCGATAAATATCTAAACTATTGTTAATGAGAATAAAACTTTATGTATTGGTCTAAAATATGATATATTGTAATAGCATTT
>NW_025875910.1:0-3547 GCF_002878395.1 Capsicum annuum
CGAGGTCTATGCCAGGCTCTATCTCAATGAGTTGGTCAGGTTTCATGGTGTTTTGTTATCTATCATCTTAGATAGAGGTACTCAGTTTACCTCTTACATTTGGAAATATTATTAGAAGGGTCTTGGTACTCAAGTTCACCTCAGTATAACCTTCCACCCTCAGACAGATAGTCAGGCAGAAAGGACCTTTCAGACCCTTGAGGATATATTGAGAGCGTGTGTAATAAAATTTAAGGTCAATTGGGATGATCATTTGCCACTGATTTAATTTGTGTATAATAACAGCTATCATTCCAGTGTTCAGATAGCTCCGTTTGAGGCTCTAGATAGAAGGAGATTCAGATCTCCGATTAGTTGGTTTGAAGTAGGAGAAAAGGCACAACTAGGGCCTGACCTGGTGTTTGATGCTTTAGAGAAAGTTCAGTTGATCAGGGAGAGGCTTAATGCATCCTAGACCCAACAGAAATGATATGCAGATATGAGGAGGAAATATCTTGAGTTTGAGATTGGTGATTTCGTATATCTAAAGATCTCTCCCATGATGGGAGTGAAGAGGTTTGGTAAGAAGGGAAAGCTTAGTCCCCGATATGTTTTCCCTTACAGGATTTTGAGCCATTTCAGAAAGGTGGCTTATGAACTTGAGTTTCCTACAGACTTAGCATCAGTACACCCAGTATTCCATATCTCTATGTTGAAGAAGTATATTGTTGACCCAGTTGTAGTTTTTCCCTTAGAAAGCCTAAATGTTTAGAATAATGTATCCTACGAGGAAATTCTAGTCAAAATTCTTGATCGACAAGTTCATAGACAAAGGAACAAAGAAGTTCCCCTAGTCAAAGTTCTTTAGTAGAATCATTCCGTTTAGGGAGCCACTTAGGAAGAAGAAGCAGATATGCAGACTAAGAACCCTCATCTTTTCTCCGTAAACTTAGATTTAGCCTAAGGTTACAATCTTGTTAGAATTTCTCTTTTCCATGCTCGGTTTCAGTTGAATATCATTCTCATGTCAGTCATGCATTAACAGAACCAGTTCAATCATGTGTCATGTTCAGACTCATTCATGCAATCACGTTTTCATCACGTATATTCAACATATTATCTTAGTTCCTCAGTGATTTCAGATGAATCAGTCTCATTCAAGGATGAATGTTCCCATATGGGAGATATTGTAATACTCCAAAAATCCAAACCAATGCTAGATCTACATTTCAAGCTCATGCATAGTACGTTATCAATCTTTGTTAGTTTTATGAGTTAGTTTGAGGTATATTAAGGCCCCAGATAACTCCAAGCTATTAGACGAATCAACATAATCCTTATCGATTGAAATTTTTATAAGAATGTTGCTTTAGTCAACTTCAAATAAGTATATCTTTTATTATACTCAGAATTTTCCAGGTCAAGACCTACCAAGTTGTAGGAAATTGAATGAGCTTTCTAATGATACCAATTTCGCCTACATCCAATAATAGGTTGAGAAGTTATGGCGATTTTAGTAAGAGCAGTAGAACACCGCGATAAGTACCGTATCACCGTGAAGGAAAAATTAGCAATTGTCCAATTTCCAGTGTAGCACAGTGATTAGCTCGTGTCAAAGTGGTGTTCCAGTTCTCGTTCATCCTTTTTCAACAAAGCACCGCAATGGCGACGCGTTGCACCAAGGTGCCATTTCACGATCGTCCATTTTTCAATGACACAAAGAGATAGCACCGCTTCATGCCAGGTGCAATTTCGCACTCGTCCTTTGACTACACTTATAGTGAAATTTTAGTGACTCACCGCATTAGCACCGTATTGAGGTGGCGGTCAAAATTGGGATTTTCAGTGACAAAAATTAAATTTCTCCCAGGTGCAATTTGGCCTTATTCCCATGACCCCAATCCGTGAAAAAAGTGGGATTAAAGTCCTAATAGCCTATTAGGTCATTATTTTATTCAATTTATCCCAAATCAAAATTAGTCTCTTTCAAGAACAAACCCTAGCCTTCAAGATTCAAGGTCAAATCTCAAGAATTCACCATGAATCCTCACAAATTTACTAACCAAGGTATGCTAAGTGTTCATCCATGGGTTTCTTTCACCCATGGAGTTCAAGTATCCAATTCTAAATTCAAAATTGTGATCTTTATAAGTTACCATGATTTTTAAGGGTGATTTTAACCATGAACATTCATGAATTTTTATTCTTTATCATGTTTATATGAAATTAATGTTGGTATTAAACCCTATGCATTTGATTAATTTTTTTCACTGATTTAAATCATGAATAAGTGATATTAATGTTAAAATTATGTTATTACTCCATCCTTTATACTATTCCCATGCTTATCTTAAACTACGCATTTCAAGTGTCTGATGAAATACCCATAAGAATGAATTTTGATATATGCTTTCATATTAGGTCCTCCAAGTTTATCACTATTGTATTATTATGGCTATTGAGTTCTAGGGGTTTTGAATACCCAAAAACTTAGTTGTTTATATAGCCTCAGTATCTTCAGATTAGTTTCAGAAATATGTTATGAGCATTATTAGTTCAGTCAGTTATCATAATAAGTTACACTTAGAATAGTCCAGTATTCCAAGTCAGTTTAGTTGGGAGTAGGATTTGGCACTGAGCGAGTGCAGGGATGACGACTTATTTGTCAGATAGGAAGATTTGTTAGTAGAAGTCTCTGTACTCCAGAACTACATAGCCAGTGAAGAATATAAAGAGTCACCCATCTGTTTAGGCTTGACTACCTCGGAGAGGTCACCCGTCAGTTTAGGCTTGACACCCTTAGTCCTTCAGGACAACATATTAATGGATCCACACAGCCAGTGTTAGTACCCGTGGCATGGTACTGATACCCTTCCAACTAAGGTTACAGGTTGGACCCTAAAATTTGTTCATTGGGGCATGTCGGTTAGATGATAGCTCCCAAGTCTTAGTCCAATAATCAGCTCAGTAAGTCAGTTTCAGTTTACATGAACATAACATACATATATCAGTTATTCAGTTATCATATTTCAATATTTTAGTTTACAAATTAGACTCAGAATATGTTTTATGCTTGGTGATGTATCCTCAGTATTTACATATTTCATGTATTCTATTCAGTATGCCATGCTATACATATTTAGAGAGTTATTACTCATGTTCAAAAAACCATGTATATCAGCCTACCTCATTTAGCATACAATTACATTCAAAGTACTGATCACATACTCTTTTCTTTCTCTATGATGGATCATATCATAGGTTCGGACGCTCATTTCTTGGATCACGCATAGACCATCCTTATTATTAGTAGCTGCAGTGGTGAGTCCTCATATTTTGATGGTAGACTATGTTTATTTTCATGCTTTCATTTTAGTAGTTAGTTAGAGTTAGGTTGGGCCTGTCCCATCAACTCTCATTCAGTCTGTTTAGAGGCTTTTGGATATTTATGATAGTAAGTCAATTCTCAAATTTTTGTTGTCATTGTCATATGTTTTATCAGTATTATCAGTTTTATTTACAGATTTTATCAAATTTATTACTTAAACCTTATGTCATTCCTTAGTTA
>NW_025875911.1:0-4924 GCF_002878395.1 Capsicum annuum
GTGATGGAGAGTGAGTGTGTGAGGTTTATGCGTGAGTATATGAAAGGAGAGAATGGAATCCCTTGTGTATTCCTCTTTTCTTTGTGTCAAAGAAATGTTCGGAAGGGGTGGTTACGTGGGGTAGGGGTAGGGGTTAGGATGTGTTGTCAATTTTTAGTTGGGTGGGTTGTTAGAATATTAAGATAAGACAACGTTTGTTATTTTTTATATTTTGTAAGGGTATAATAACATGGATGAGGGTACACGGTAGGATAAGGTAAAACTGGGTAAATTAATCTTTCGGAGGGACAAAATTACGTGTCTACATCATGCCCCCTTTGAAAGAAGTAAAAGAAAGAAGGGCAATCGACTCCTATCGGACACCCTATCTACCCAAGTCATGAGGAAATCACAAGCAGTATCTTAAAGGGTTGGAAGAGAAGTGGACTATACCGAGTTGGAGAGTCGAGTGAGGTTCCACCGAGGTTCCGGTCCGCGGCTCTGTCATTACATAAAAAAAAAAATTACAAGTTAAAACATAAATGAAATTACAAAATCCTATCTATACAGCTTCTGTTGGCTCTTGACTCGACTTTTATCACCCCATTCTTCAGGCGGGCTCCTGACTTGCAATTTCTTTTAACTTGTTGCTTGGCTTTCAATTGCTTCGCTTTGTTGCTTGACTTTTCGTTTCTTCACCCTATTCTCCAGGCGGGCTCCTGACTTGCTATTTCATCACTTTGTTTCTTGACTTTTCATTTCCTTCGCTTTGTTGCTTGACTTTTCGTTTCTTCACCCTATTCTTCAGGAGGGCTCCTGAAACCCAAAATTAAAACTAGAACAAAAGTTATTCCGAACAAAAATTATAGTAAAGTGGTATTTCATTTTTGAAAGTGTTGTCCTATTTTTTAGGAGGATCCTGAACAGAAGGTAAAGTCTAATTAATCTCTTTTTTTCAGAAGGGTCCTTAACAGAAAGTAAAATCCCATTTTTCAGGAGGGTCCTGAACAGAAGGTAAAATTTCATTTTTCAGGAGGGTCCTGAACATAAAGTAAAATCCCACGGATGTGCATTTCCAATGGTAGCTGAATTGAGTGAAGCGAATTTCCCCCTATTTCAACAAAGAAAATTTGTCAGTTAAAAACTTAGTGGTGGCTTGCAGCTCTTGGCTTCTCAAGTATCTGCCCCAGCATTCGTTCCTTTCATCTTTGTTCCAAATCGCTGACACTTACCCTGTCTTACCGCATCATTGCCTCGGATCCAGATTGAGGGAAATAAGTTCTGACTCGAACAATGGATTTCCATTTTACCATGTCCCTGAGGTGCACTCTTTTCCTAAATCTGATTGCTTTCACGAATCCAATAGCCTGTCGGTTGATAGACTTCCTTTGCTTCGTGTTGAATTACAATCATATTTCTTTCATGTGCTGGTCCTTGGCTTTTTCTCATATAATTGGAAAGACTGGTAGTAAATTTTGAAATCCTTTCTCGCTTGTTTGGACACAGACTTGACTTAAAATATACAAAAATGATGGCGACTTTTATTTTGATAAATGACATAAAAAGACAAAAAGCATGAATATGTAAATGAAAGAAAAGGACAATGTCCCATATTCATTTTTATTTCTCTCCACTCACCATCGCCTTATGGTGCCTGCGAGGGTTTTCACCAATAAGACTCTCTTATTTTCATTTCTCTCAACTCACCATCGCCTTATGATGCCCACGGGGGGTTGACCAATAAGACTCTCTCATTTTTGTATTTCTTTCCTGATTTCTTATGCTGAGGGAGACAAGTGGTACCTCACAATGTATCATCATATCCATTGCATGCTTAGCCTTAACATTATCAAAAATTGATCTGAAGGACTTTCTTTGGTTGTAACTTGGCTTGGATAAGGTTAGAAAAGGATTGCAAGGGGTTCAAACGACACTTGAAGTGGGGGTGGGACTTACAATTTTTAGAATAGACTCAAACAACACATTAACTCATGCCCCAGTTTTTGTTGACTGGGTGAATATTAAATCTTTATTTGGTTGGACCGAGCCCGAAATAGGGCAGCCTAGGTATCTCACTCTCGAGAGAGGAGAATCAGGTCGCACGTAGTTCCATCAGCTTGTTCTTTGTTTTAATTTGATTTTTTCTTTTATTTTTGAACTCTTTCTTTTATTCTTATTTTCTTAACTTGTATCTTTGACTCTATTTTGATTCCAAAAGAGGGATATGAAAGAAAATTAAAACGAAGCTCAAATGGGTAAACAAAGGATGACACAATGTTTGGATAGAAGAATAAAATGCCTTCATTATATCAATCTTCAAAAATGCCAGTACTAAACATGCAATAAAATCAACAAAGGATCAAATATCATACATAATATCTTTTGACCGCATCAGCATTGATAGCCATTTCTGCCATTTTGCCTTCAATATCTGTCAAATATAAGGCTTCATTGGGCAACACTTTCTTCACAATGAAGGGACCTTGCCAGTTAGGGGAGAACTTGCCTTTCACTTCAACCTGGTGAGGAAGGATACGTTTCAATACCAACTGGCCAACTTCAAAATTCCCGGGACGGACCTTTTTGTTATACGCTCGAGCCATCCTCCTCTGATACAGCTGGCCATGACACACAGACGTTAGCCTTTTTTCCTCAATCAAACTCAAATGTTCCAGTCGGGTTTTGACCCATTCGTCATCATCAATCTCTGCTTCTACAATGACTCAAAGAGAGGGAATTTCAAATTCTGCAGGGATGACTGCTTCTGTCCCATACACCAATAAATATGGAGTTGCCCCTGTTGAAGTGCGAACAGTGGTGCGATAACCTAGCAATGCAAACGACAACTTTTCATGCCACTGTCTAGACCCTTGTACTATTTTTTGCAGCATCTTTTTTATATTCTTATTGGCGGCTTCTACAGCACCATTTGCCTTTGGGCGATATGGAGTAGAATTTTGATGTGCGATCTTAAACTGTTGACACACTTCTTGCATCAAATGACTATTGAGATTGACAACATTGTCTGTAATGATCATCCTAGGAATTCCAAATCTACAAATGATATTGGAATGAACAAAATCTACCACAACCTTCTTTGTCACTGACTTGAAAGTTACTGCTTCTACCCACTTTGTGAAGTAGTCAATGGCTACCAAAATGAATCTATGTACATTTGATGCCTTCGGCTCAATCGGTACAATCACATCCATTCCCCAAGCCACGAACGACCATTGCATGTAACTCAACAGGAGGAGAATGTATCAGATCACCGTGCACCTAACATTGATGACACTTTCAAACAAATTGAATAGAATCGCTCTCCATATTAAGCCAGTAATAACCTGCTCGAAGAATCTTCTTTGATAAGACATGACCGTTCATATATGACCCGCATACTTCAGAGTTTATTTCAACCATGATTGCCAAGGATTCTCTTGCATCTACACACCTCAAAAGTCCCAGATCTGGAGTTCTCTTATATAAGATTCCCCCACTTAAGAAAAATCCACTAGCCAAATGCCTAATAGTCCTCTTTTGATCGTTGGTGGCATATGCTGGGTATTCTCCTGATTGAATGTATCGCTTGATATCCAAGAACAAGGGTTCTCGATCGAGCTCTTCTTCAACCGCATTACAGTAAGCATACTGATCACGAATCTGTATATGCACTGGATCGATGTAGGTTTTATCAGGATGTTGGAGCATTGAAGACAGAGTGGCTAAAGCATCAACAATTTCAATATGAATCCTTGGAATATGCCTAAATTTTATTAACACAAACCATTGACATAGCTCCTACAAGCATTGTCGATACGGGATGAGCTTCAAATCTCGCGTCTCCCAATTTCCTTGAATTTGATGGACGAGCAAATCCAAATCCCCCAACACCAATAATTCTTGGACTCCCATATCAACAGCTAACCTCAAACCAAGAATGAAGGCTTCATACTCTGCCATATTGTTAGTACAGTAGAATCGAAGTTTTGCTGTTACCGAGAAATGTTGTCCCGATTTCGAGATAAGAACCGCACCAATTCCGACTCCTTTCATATTGACAACTCCATCGAAGAACAACTTCCAACCCGGGTCAGCATCTGTAACGACTTCATCGACATACGACACTTCTTCGTCAGGAAAATATGTATTTAGTGGCTCGTACTCTTCATCGACGGGATTCTCAGCAATATGATCTGCCAAAGGTTGGGATTTCATGGCGGTTCGAGTCACATATATAATGTCGAACTCGGTAAGCAATATTTGCCACTTTGCCAATCGACCTGTCGGCATAGACTTCTGAAAGATATACTTCAAAGGATCCATGCAGGAGATAAGATAAGTAGTATAGGATGAGAGATAATGCTTCAACTTCTGTGCTACCCAAGTTAGGGCACAACACGTCCTTTCAAGAAGAGTATACCTGATCTCATATGCGGTGAACTTCTTGCTGAGATAATAAATAGCCTGCTCCCTTTTGCCTGTGACATCATGTTGACCCAGGACACAACCAAAAGAATTATCCATAACTAATAAATATAAGATCAAAGGCGTACCGGGCATCGGGGGTACTAGCACGGTCGAATTTGACAAATATCTTTTGATTCGATCGAACGCTTCTTGACATTCTTCAGTCCATTTTACCGCAGCACTCTTTTTCAGCAATTTGAATATAGGCTAACAAGTGGTTGTGAGTTGAGCAATAAACCTGCTAATGCAGTTCAGTCTACCAAGCAAACTCATCACTTCCGTCCTATTCTTGGGCGAGGGCAAATCCTGAATGGCTTTGATTTTTGAGGGATCCAACTCAATCCCTCGACGGCTGACCACAAACCCCAACTGCTTTCCAGACGAAACTCCAAATACATATTTTGCCGGGTTGAGTTTGAGATTATACCTATGAAGCCTTTCAAAGAACTTTCTTAAATCTTTAACATGGTCGGCCTGA
>NW_025875912.1:0-1496 GCF_002878395.1 Capsicum annuum
TTTATGGATTGTTTTAGTGACTCAAATATTTTATGGACTATTTTGGTGACGTTGAACTGTTTTATGGACTATTTATGCAGACAGTATGTTATTTCACAGACTATTTTTATGAGTTTTGTGTTATTTTGTAGACTATTTATGCAAGGTCGTTATATTATATGTAATGATTAATGACGTTATGTATTATGTTAAGCTTATTATTATTTCATTTCGTTTCATCCATGTTGAGTTATTTATAATTATTTCTATTTGGGAATGAAAAACAAGTTTGAAAAAAATAATTTTTGTCAAAAAATCTATCAATTTTAAATGCTCAGTTATGAAAAAGAGAGACTACCTACTTTAATATTTCAAACAAAAATAAAAATTCGAAATAACCGAACCGAATTTGTAAAAATCGAATCAAACCAAATTTATTTCAGTTTGGTTACGGATGCCATTTTTTTCAATCCGAAAATCGATAAACCGAATCGATATTAAACAATCAGACCGAACTGACCGAACGTCCACCCCTACTGCTGCTCACACTAATGTGCATACGAAAAATCAATCGGGCAAATAACATAAATATACAAATTTAGAGCCTATATTATAAAATCTACCACTATTATTTTTTATTTACAAAAGGTAGTTTTTATTTACAAAATCTACCAACTATTCAACTGCCATAAGTTGTTTTGAAATAACTTTTACGAAACATCACTTTCTATATCATATTTATATTATAATTTTTTAATATAGTTAAATAATTTTTAGAAAACACTAATTTCTATATCAATTTCATATTATATTTACAGAAGCACCATTTTATATATCATTTTTATATCATTATTTTAAAAGTTAATTATACCTCATAAACATATACCATATTCAGATGTAGGTTTTTGACATAGCCTTTTTGAAAAATCAATTTCTATATCATATTTATATTATATTTTTATGATTTAGTTAAATAATTTTTAGAAGACACCAATTTCTATATCAAATACATATCATGTTTATAAAAACACCAATTTCTATATTATTTTTATATCATTTATAGAATATATCACCTTTATAAAATACCAATTTCTATACCATATTTATAAAAAATCAGTTTCTACATTATATTTATACCATTTACAAAAATATGTAAATAATCGGAGAAGATATAACAACCACGATCTTTGTGCTATAAATTGGATATCACCGATAACAATGTCCACACATAAAATATGATCAACACGCACACAGACCCCACACACGCCACCGCTGGAAAAATGGAAAAAATTTGAGAGGGGGAGAGATTTTTATGGTTATTTTCGTCTTTATAGTTCGTATTGTTCTCTGGTTGTGGCAAATATTGTTTCGCAGGTGTTGCTATTGGAGGTGGATGGCACCCCCCATCCCACCCCCACCCCGCAAACACCCTACCCCCATCTATATACACACCAAAACAGATGCTGCCATAAATATTCTCCTATATATGCTGCTGCTCTTGCATAGTCTACTCACAC
>NW_025875913.1:0-1942 GCF_002878395.1 Capsicum annuum
AGAACTTTATTAAACCGAGGCTTATGTTGTTGTTAACGTCTCTCGCCCAAAGAATATTATGTACAGACTAAACCAAACACAATGACTGTTTGTGCTTCTTTGAAAGTCCTTTACCTTTCAACGCATCTATCAAATTTTTATTTTTGAAGCTTGGACCAACAATAGACACCAGGTCATTACGATCACACGACTTACTTTTGCTTTTTTTGGGTGTGCGGGGTGTTTTTTTGGGGTTAGAATAGGTATAACTTTAGAAGAAGGATAATATTTTAGTCCAGTAACTATGGCAAACTCCTTTCAACCAAAACAAAATGGCATGCCACATTAATTTATCCATACCTCATCGATCTTATCTTTGTTTTCATACATAAACCTCACTTGAGAAGTTCATATACCATTTTCATTTAGAAACAAGCAGTGTTGTTCTCCGACAAATCAAGATATTTCCCAAAGCAGCTATCCCAGAAATAAGCATCCAATTTTTATTCTCGAAGTATTTTTCTGAAGGCGTCGGAAGATTTTTCATGGCTGACTTAACCACGAAATCACCCATTAAATTTGCGGCACCATCGCACTGCATTTTCACAGGATAACGATCAATGCTGAAGGCATTGACCAGCTCTTCGGTGGAAGGGCTATTAGCATCTGCATCATCTCTTTTGAAATATTTCTCCTCCCCTTGTTCATCATATTCTGCTCCCAATTGAGATAACGCTTGTAAAGCAAGCTCATAGAGTGGTGGATGTAGCCTAGCTGCTTCACTTATTCCTTTACTTGGACTTGATTCGGTTTCTATTCTTTTGGGAACCATATTATCTAAAATTAACAGAAACATAAAAATAATATATTATTATTGATTAATGCATCATTAAAAAAGGATAACAGTAAATCAAACAAGCAACACAGTAAAATAACAGTTGCAAAAAATCACCGATCTATTGCACCAGGTAGTATATCTGTTGCAGCATATAACCAAACTGTTGCAGCGGATGAGTAATCTGTTGCAATAATACAAAATATACCACTCATTTTTTTAAGACAGATGAATGGTCTGTTCAATAGATCACACAACTGTTGTGACATCATCTGTTGCAACATATGAGTGATCTGTTGGAACAGTTAAATAATCTGTAGCAACGGCTGAGTAATCTGTTGCGATAATATAAAACATATCACTCATCTGTTGAGAAAGATGAATGGTCTATGCAAGAGGTCACACATCTGTTGCAACACATGAGTGATCTGTTGGAATAATTATCAACAGTCAATATTGTTCAGATTTCTTCCAACATAGGGTTATCTATCGGGGCAGATGAATGATCAGTTGGAAAAATCAAGTCTTGGACTTTTCCTGTAGGAAGAGTGGGTAGGATTTTACCCAACAGAAGGTTCATCTGTTGCATCGGATCATTAATTTGATGGTTCTTTCATTGCACCAGATGGTTAATTAGTTGCATCATATTTTTTATACGAAGCTTAATCTGTTGCAACATATGGTAAAGCTGTTGCATCAAAATTATAATCTGATGGTTCCTTTGGTGCATCAGATGGTTGATCTGTTGCATCATATGATGAATTTATTTTATTAGATGGTTAATATATTGCACCAGATGGGTAATCTATCAGAAGAAACAGTAGCACAATTTTGTTAAATAAAAAACAGCAATTTCACCATTTTTACCAAGAACAAGAACAGAACAAATCAAACGAAATTGTCTTTTTGTTTTTATAAACACAAACAAGAAAAATCAAACTTCAAAAAAATGCAAAAAACAACAAAATATCATAATTTACTTCGAAAAGAGAAGAGAAGAGAAGAAATACTAGAAATTAGGATTTTATTCAGACCGCATTTTGAGTTAGTGCAACAAATATTGAAATTGTTAACCAATACCATAAGATAAGTTGGCTCAAGTTCCTCATTTTCTTCAAAACTAAAAAG
>NW_025875914.1:0-2857 GCF_002878395.1 Capsicum annuum
ATGGTTAAACGGGCTAACTCCTGACTCTATTACCAATTGGAGGCAACTGAAAGAAGCTTTCCTAGAAAGATTCTTTCCACCATCCAAGAGAGCACAATTAAGAGATGAGATAAGCAATTTCAGACAGCTTCCAATTGAAGCTCTCCATGAGACATGGGAGAGGTTCAAGAAGAAGCTTATGCGGTGCCCAAATCATCAGATGACCAATGTCCACTTGATAGAAATATTATATAGGGCTTTGAACTCAGTGACTAAGCCAATGGTTGATAATGCTGCGGGTGGGTCATTCATGGACCTTACTTTTATTGAGGCATGTGATATGCTGGATCGTATGACAAAGCAGAGTAGAGCTTGGCATACCAGGGATTCTGAGGTAGCAAGCTCTACTGTATCTACTGGCATGACAGCAGAACAGAGGCAAAGAGAAGAGGAACGTAACCAGGATATGCTCACATAAAAATGGAGATGGACCTTCTTACCAAGCATTTATTATCAGGGAAGACAGAAAAGGTCAAAGCTGTTGTATCATAGGGAAGAGATGACTCTAATTCTGAGGAGGAAGCAAATTACTTAAATAACCAGAAGGGTTTTTGAGGTAATGTCCAAGGAAACCAAGGTAGGAACTATTATGAAAAATCCGAATACAAGGACCGAGACCAAGGTAATTGGAAGAATAAGAATGACAGGAGAGGTTTGTATGTCTCTCCTGGAAATTGTGAAGCTGTTGCACCTAGCTCTGGGAAGATGTCCATGGAGGAAATGATGGCCAAGCTTTTGAAAGGAGTGGAGGCAACCAACACGGGAGTAGCTAAGGTAAAAAATGATTTGTCCTGAATGAATCAATTGGTTGACTCGCATTCCACTTCAATAAAACAGCTGGAACAACAAATGAGTCAACTATCGCGGCATTCAATCAAAGAAAAGTTGGCACTTTACCTAGTGACACTGTACAAAATCTAAGGAAGATGGATCATGTTTGGCTATTACCACCAAGAGTGGTAAAGTGCTAGAAAATCCATCCAAGGGCAAGCCTGTGGTTGATAATATAGAAGAGAATGTTTTGAAGCAGATTGTGATGATTCTATAGAAGTTGAAAATCAGAATGAGAACGTTCATGATACTACACCTAGATGTCAGCAGTCTGAAAAGATTGATAATGGGAAGCATAATAAAAAGGAAGTGATGAAGAAAACTCTTCCAAATCCACCACCACCTTTTCCTCAGAGACTGAAGAAGAAGGATGATGCACCAAGTTCAGTAAATTCATGACCATGCTGAAGCAGCTGACTATAAATGTGCCTTTGGTGGAGGCACTGGAGCAAATGCCAGGGTACGCCAAATTCATAAAGAACCTTTTGACAAAGAAAAGGGCAGCGAGCTATGAACTGGCAGATAATTTTCATCATTGTAGTGCAATTACCACGAGGTCATTGGTACAGAAGAAGGCAGATCTGGGTGCTTTCACTATTCCTTGCACGGTTGGATCTTTAGATTTTGCCAAGGCTTTATGTGATTTGGGGGATAGCATTAATTTAATGCCACTAGCCATTTATAGGCAGTTGGGGTTGGGGATCCTACACCAACCAACATGCGACTTGTAATGGCAGATAGGTCGGTAAAATGACCTGTTGTTATCTTATATGATGTATTAGTAAAGGTTTCTGCCTTTATTTTTCCTGCAGACTTTGTTATTTTGGATTGCGAGGTGGATTTTGAGGTGCCCATAATCTTGGGTCGACCTTTCCTCGCAATAGGAAGTGTACTTATTGATTTGCGAGCAAATGAGCATTATTTTAGATGAATGACGAAGTGGTACATTTTGATGTATGCAAATCAATGAAGCAGCCCAAGGATATGAATGTGTTCTCTATAGTTGATGTTTATTATGAGGATGAGAAAGAACTATCTTTAGAAAAGCAACTTACTGTTGAGCCATTGGCTGCTGTGCTTTTGAACTTTGATCGTGAGGATGTTAAAGAGTATGAAGAAACTGTCTGTGCTTTGACAGAAATGGGGTCGTATTCTTATGCCCCCAAGAAGCTGTACCTTGACCTTAAGAATCGACCTTCACCACCGACAAAGCCATCAATTAAAGAGCCATCGGTGCTAGAATTGAAAGAGCTACCCAGTCATCTAAGGTATGTGTTCTTGGGTAGTGGAAATACACTGCTGGTTATTATTGCTGCTGATTTAGGTGAACAACAGGTAGAGGCTCTCATCTCTATTCTGAAGAGGTATAAGAGTGCTATTGGTTGGACTATTGCTGATATAATTGGTATCCCTCATGGCATATGTATGCACAAGATTCAGCTAGAGAAAGATTGCGTACCCACTATTGAGCATCAGCATCGTCTGAATCCACCTATGCAAGAGATGGTGAAGAAAGAAATAATAAAGTGGTTAGATGCAGGAGTGGTGTATCCACTCTCAGACAGTAAATGGGTGAGTCCTGTACAATGTGTGCCCAAAAAAAGGGGCATGATAGTAGTAGCAAACGAGAAGAATAAGCTAATTCCACTCAGGCCTGTCACAGGGTGGAGGGTGTGTATGGATTACTGGAAGCTAAACTCATGGACTTAAAGGACCACTTCCCAATGCCATTCATAGATCAAATGCTTGATCGATTGGCAGGGAAAGGATGGTTCTGTTTCTTGGATGGTTATTCCGGATATAATTAGATTTGCATTGCTCTTGAAGATCAGGAGAAGACCACTTTTACATGCACATATAGTACTTTTGCATTCAAACGAATGCCATTTGGGCTATGTAATGCACCTGCCACTTTTCAGCGGTGTATGATGTCCATTTTATCTGATATGGTTGAAGATACCTTGGAGGTGTTTATGGATGACTTTTT
>NW_025875915.1:0-2247 GCF_002878395.1 Capsicum annuum
GGTAAGACCTGACTATTTGTACAACTTACATGAATTACTTTCTATTCTCATTCTTTGCAAAATCATAAATATTTTTTTATTTTATAATTTTCAAATACATAATTAGCATTCAAATACATTATTTTTAAGAATTTAATAATTAATTATTGCTTCATTTTTATTTGAATACATAATTTTAAAATCAAAATACATAAATTTGATTATTAAGATACATTTATTATGAAATTATTTAATTAAGATATATAATAATACATTAATTAGATGAAAGAGAGACAGATAATTACAATTATGTTTTAAAAATTTATGATTTATGAATATATTCGACTGTTTTAAATAAAAAAGAAATTTAAATAGTTAATAAAAATAATAGTTGAAAGTTTGAGTTTGTAAAAATAAAGTTGGGGGAGATTAGCTTTTTCAATAAATTGAAATAAACATACGCCCATTTAAGGAGATGGAGAGAGAGAAAAATCAGCGGTTCAAATTCCAAAGTTCGACTCCGATTTGGTTTTTCTCCAACCCGACCTCTCCTCCCTCACCATTTCTAGTTTGTACTCCTCCCGGGTATTTATTACTTTCTTGTTTGAACAGTGTGTTAAATCTTTGCTTCTTCTGGGTATTTATTACTTTCTTGTTTACCACACTGTTCTTCCTCGATTTTTACTGCAACATTTTCTTACATTCTGGGCATTTTGTTGTTTTGCTTTTAGTTAAGGTGAGATGCATTGTGGTTTTCTTGTTAATGTTTTTTTTCCCTTTCTTTAATCATACAGTCGATTTGAGTAGCAGATGTTCACTGAGGGTCTTGATAACAATGCCCCCAAGTGGGTTGGAGAGGTTTCCCCATATTCTTGAAATTTAAATATTTTTCAATTTTTTATCTTCTTATTCTATGTGGATTTTTTTTTGTTTGTTTTTTTAGGATCCTTATCTGTGGGGTTTCCCATATTCTTGCAATTTTGAATTTCAAATTGTCCAATTAATTCTACTATGATGCTATTATCCAAAATTGAAGCAGTTATTCAAAAATAACCTTTAAGGAATATATGATGCTCGTCACTAATGGTTGTCTGAATGTGCTCTTATGTGATGTCTTAATCTGCACTCTTAATTTAGAATCTGTACGTTGCTATTTCTAAGAATTATAAATCTTAGTTTTTATCTTCCACGACTTGAGATCGTGTGCTATTTAGCAATAAAGGGTGTGACCTAATGTTTAATGAAGAGGTTAAGAACCACGAGGTCTCGGATTCAAATTCCACAAGAGACAAAAAAATACAAAGTGATTTCTTCCCATCTATCCATGCCTTGATTAAAAAAATTGCTGAGTACCTGTACTAGTAGAAGGTACCCCATGAAGTTAGCCAAGATGCGTGCAAATTTGCTGGGACGCCATGGTTATTAAAAAAAAAGATGATGTGACTATTTACTTTTTTTCCTGATAAGGAATTATTGACAATATACTAAAAAAAATGATCATTAGCTATCTGAAAAAATTACTGTTTCTCATAAATATGATTTAGAATTT
The DNA here is from genome assembly GCF_002878395.1 of Capsicum annuum. Lineage (NCBI taxonomy): Eukaryota > Viridiplantae > Streptophyta > Magnoliopsida > Solanales > Solanaceae > Capsicum > Capsicum annuum. Next base: position 1,529 of record NW_025875915.1, read on the forward strand.
CTCAACTTGGTTTTGTAGTTCTGAGTTTTTCATTTGCAAAGTTTTCAATTGACTTCCATTTTATTTTTTGCTTTCCATTTTGTTTTTTAATTTTATGATGTCGTCTTATACGATTTTGTCCTGAGCCGGGGGTCCATCAGAAACAACCTCTCTACTTCATTTTGAGGTAGTGGTATAGACCGTATCACAGACCCCACTTTGTGGGAATATACTTTATACCTTGTAAATTTTCAACTGATTTAAAACTAATATTTACTGGTGAAGTGATTATGTTATACCAATGGTTATGAATGACTTCTGCATTTAGACATTCAATCCTTTTCTTAATAACGATGATAACTATATTAATAATGGAAAATCATGTGTGCAAGCAGTATACCATAGAGAATCTATTCCTCAGTTATACATATTTTTCTCTGTATCTTAAAAAGTTCTCCTATTTCTTTCCTTTCATGGAACTCACATGAGTGCCAAGGTTGAGACATCCCTCGCTCTTCAACTTCTCTTCCTTCTTCCACGCCTCTTTTACCGTGCTGGACATTGTTCATTGCAGCCTGAACAATGGGTTGTCACCTGCAAAGTAAAAGGAGGTGGTCACATTCACATGAAGCACTAGTCGACATATATAATGCTTTTTTTTTCCTCAAATTTTCAGCTGTCAGGTTTTTCTAGACAAGTAAAAGAGCACACTTTTCAAACTGAGAAATGTGAGTAGTTCG
>NW_025875916.1:0-2131 GCF_002878395.1 Capsicum annuum
TTGCATTCCAAATACTCCGTCTTGGACCTACTTAACCTGAACCCCTTAGATTCCAGGGTTTGCCTCCAAACCTCCAATTTCTCATTCACACCCCCCTTGTCTCATCAATAAACACTACATCATCCGCAAATAACATACACCATGGCACCTCACCTTGAAGACTCAGCGTCAGCACGTCCATCACCAACGCAAAAAAGAAAGGGCTGAGAGTCGATCCCTGGTGCAAACCAGTCTCTACCGAAAAATGCCCCGAGTCTCCTCCCACCGTCCTCACCCGAGTCTTCCCTCCATCGTACATGTCTTTAATAGCTCTAATGTACGCCACCTGCACTCCTCTCATCTCCAAGCATCTCCAAAGAACCTCCCTAGGGACTCTGTCATACGCCCTTCTCCAGATCGATGAACACCATGTGCAAATCCCTCTTATTATAAAGAAGTTTTATGAATTCCAGCACACATCTCAAATTCATTTCCAGCAGAAGACAAAGATAAGGCATTTTAAAAAGTTTAGAGTTCCTTCCAACCAAAATCCAAAATATACATAAAGGGACATCCAACCAAAACACAAATTTGACAGTCATCCTTCAATGTGAAACAACAAGTTGGCGTTTGGACATCATTTGGTTAAAGTTCAGAGTATTTGAAGTTGAAGTTGAAAAACGGATTTAAAGTGAGTTATGTTTGCACATGAAATTCACTAGTCAAAAATATGAAGTTTTGCGAGATAAATCATCAATTCGCTTAAAATATTTTTTTTCTTTTGATTGTTAACTTCTCAAACTTGTCTTTCAAACTTCAAAATCTCTATTTCATGTTTGAAGTTGAAATGATGGATCAAGTCATCAAATGAACATTTATTTGAATAATTTACAAATATTATTTGGAATAATATCTATGAGCATGTGATACAAGTACGATCGTGATTGTGGACCAATACATAAAGACTCGAGCTCGGGTGGCTGCCCAACCAATGGAACAAGCTTTGAAGTGTAAAGAACAAGTCCCAACACTCCAAAGCCATCCAAATATGCACACTTCAAGGCCGCCCTTCTGCCATGGCTCATTAAGGGCATTTTGGTCATTTTGTAATAAGTTGTAACCTAGGCTATAAATAGAACATATTAGGTCATTTTCTCATAACTTTGATGAATATTGTGAAACTACTCTTGAGAGTATGAGTATTCATACAAGTGTGGATATCACTTGTGTTGGTAGCTAGTTTTGAGACGTTGATTGCTTGGGGATCCCGTTCCCTTAAGGTCAAGTAAGAGATAGGTTTATGTTGTATGTGGTGTTAAGAGTCCAAGAGTGGAATAGGCTCTTGGGTTCGTAAGACTACATCTCCATTTGTCTATCTTTCTATCTTAGTCTTGTTATAATTCTTGTAACCGTTGTCTCTTGTTATTGTAAGTCGTTTGTAGTTGTTGTTTCCATATAATTGTTGTTCATCTTGTTTCATCCTCTTGTGTTGATAATATTAGTTTGGGTTGGTTAATGGTGTGATACACACCTTATAATTTCTTCATTATTGTTGTTGTGTAGCGAATCCGAGAGTGGTCACCAAAACGGGTCCTTGACTCTTCAAATTGTGGACTGTTTTTGGTGCGTGTTAGTGTCTTCCTAGTCGATCTTGTATCATTTGATATCAGAGCACGGCTTGATTTTGTTCCCACAAGATCAATCTTGGGCTAGCTTGCTTGAAAATACAAAAAATAAAAAAACGTGTTCTTGAGTTTGGATCTTGGCCGAAAGTTTGTTGTGTTTGGCAGAGACTTGAACATTAGATCTAGGAGTCATTTTGTTTGTCTTGGTGTTTCAAGTGTTAGTTTTCTTCATCACTAACACTCTTGAGTCGAGATCTAAATTTGAGCTTGCATTTGTTGTGAACTTAAAGCCTTAACCGATTGTGTTGTCATCTTGGTGGACTTGGCCGTGATTTGTTGGCCTTGTTGTTGTTGGAATTGGTTGTTGGGATTGTTGTGTTCTTGGTGATTGTTGAAGTTGTTCTTGATGTTCTTCATCCCTTTCAAGAGTTAAAATAAAGTGAATACTAGATCTATAAAGTTGAAGAGAAAAAGGTGAAAGCTTGTTAGTCTTGAAAGACTTTCCATCACCTATCAACTAGTCGATC
>NW_025875917.1:0-1746 GCF_002878395.1 Capsicum annuum
AGGTAAAGGAATAGAGGTTTAGGAGTTTGAATGGAAAGGAAATTGTAGGTGAAAAGAAAAGAAAGAAAGGGAAAGTCACTTTAAGGATGTTTTCGATTTTGTTTATGCGTATGGCAGTGAAGGTTAGTTAGTAAAATTACTTTGCGACTATTTATGCGGTATTTAATTTTGAATGCTATTTTTGTGGTATTATTTTAGCTTTAGGTGTTATTTCTGTCCTTTGCCCTATATTAAAAGTGTGACGGGCCTTAGATATATTGTTTGAATTTTTTGTCCTTCATTAAAAGTCTTTGCTTTAGACAAAATCATCTTGTCACTATTTTTATCTAATATTTAAGAGTTGAAAACTAATTAAATATATTTATGGTAAAATCATTCCTTATTAGAAGTCATCAGAATTAATGACAGCTAATATTTTTTCTATTAGTTTAAGAATTTTAATTCAACTAAATTTGATTTTAAGAAGATTTAAGATCACTATTTTTGAAATAAACCAAGAAAAAATTAAGACACTTAAATTAGAAAGGAACGAGTACTATTAATTTTAACAAATAATTACTGATATTTTTTCAAAAGTTACCGGATGAATGCAAATTTGCATGAATAAAGTAGCAAACTTAAGACTATAATTACAATAAATAGCAACACTTTTGTAAAATTACAGTTTATATCAAGAGTAACATTATTTTACTCATTAACTAGGCAAGTACATGTTTTACCTCACTACTTTACATTTTTCTATTTTTACTCCACTATTTCACCACCCCAAATATAGTTATATCTTTTACCTCTTTTTTTTAATCTTATTTTTTTAATCATTTTATCTTTTTATTTTATTTTATTTTTATTTTATATTTTCACTTTATTTTCTCTCTTTTATTTTTCTTCTTTCTTTTCTTTTTTCTTTTTTTTTTCTTTTTCCTTTCTTTTTCATATTTGAAGATAATTATCTCCATGATCTTCAAGATTTCAAAATAAAACATCATTACTCTATTTCACTCTATTATATCTCTACCTTTTTTTCTTGTTAGTTTTTTTGCCATCTTATTTCTTATCATTTTATTTTATTTTTGTTTTGATTTCTTTTTCTTTTTCATTTTTTTCTTTCCACTTTATTTTCTCTCTTCTATTTCTCTTTGTTTTTTTTTTTTTTTTACTTTCACATTTGTTTTTTTTTCTTTTTTCTTTTTTCGTTTTCTCCTTCTTTTCTCTATTTTATTTTGTTTCTTTTTTTTTTATTTTAATTTTACACATCTATTTCTCTTTCTTTCTTTTTTATTCTTTTTCACTTTTTTTTTTCATTTTTTTCTTTTTATATTTTTTTACTTTTACTCTTCTATCTCTAACTTTTATTTTAAAAAGACAAATATGTATATCATATACATATATTCAAAAAATATCCAAAATACATAGACATACAGATCTGAATATGTATTTACGGTACAAAATATACATATGTATTTACGAAATACATATCATATTCATATTAAACAATAACAAACATAACTATACTATATATCTTCATATGTATTTGTGAAATACAAAGATGACTCATATAAAATATGAATATATTTTATACGGTGTTGGATTTGTCTCTGCACTGTACATACTATATCATTTTACAGGGTAACATATGTACTTATTTATTTTCTTTTACTGTTTAAGATATGTATCATGTATTTTTTTTTATTACCGATATGTTTATGTATAAATTATCATTTTTGTTATAGAAATTATGTGTCCTAT
>NW_025875918.1:0-1092 GCF_002878395.1 Capsicum annuum
ACCCCTCACACTAACAGTAGGGGCATATGAGTACTCAAAGTATGACGAAGGGTATTTACATATCATTGTCATAGTTAGGGGATATATTTGTCGCTTTTTGATTTGAAATTTTTTATCCCAAATAATTAACCAAAACCCATAACCCGACCCAATTAACCCACTACTGACCTTATTCTAACAGACGCATTTTTCCACTCCCTGTAATGATATACAACCACAATACATTAAAATTCACTACTATCAATGCCAAATAAGAAAAAAAGTCAGTAGCCCCAAAACAACATTAAATAAATTTAACCACTCATATTTCAATTTTCAGCGAAATTTCATAGAAAAAACACTACACAGAGTTCGGTCAACACCACATAGCTACCGTTCCCGTCGAACTAAAAATCTCGTACCTATGAACAATTGTTGTACCCCTAACTCTAGCCGCCTCCGGCGTAATCTCCACTCACTCCAACTAGTAAACACCAATTAGTAGCAGCGATCAATCACTACAAGTTGATTGGAGTTCATGTTTAAAAGAAAAACAGAGGAAGTATCGGGTTTGAAATAAAAAATAGAGGTCGGATCGAGTTGGTTTGAAATTGAGTTCGATGAGTTTATTGGGTCGGGCTGTGGATTTGGGTTTGATTTGAAATAGGGTTTGATGAATTTATTGGTTCAGGTAGTAGATTTGAGTTTGGTTTGAAATCGGGTCCGATGGATTTATTGGGTCATGTAGTGAATTTGGACTAATTATTTGGGATAAAAAATTTAAGCAGAAAAGGGACAAATATACCTCCGAACTATGATTAATGGTACATATATACCCCTTTTCATACTTTGGGTGCACATATGCCTCTTCCATTAGTGTGGGGAGCATATACGTACCATTTCATTAACGGCAGGGGCATATATGTACTCCAATCAGACCTATGGATTTTTCTAGTTTAGTGTATGTGCTTTGCAACTATTTTACATCAATATAAAATTTTATAAAAGAAATGAAGTACATAATTTTGTAATTGAATTTACAATATATGCAACATTATATTCACTTGAATGGCAAAAATATGTGTTCATCAAATCCTAGTATACATGGCTTAA
>NW_025875919.1:0-1889 GCF_002878395.1 Capsicum annuum
GTAAAAAAATATATTAATCACAATAATCAACAACTAAAAAATTTTTAAAATATAAAATATTTGATTGACTCTCGAAATCTATGGGTGTCATATTAACAATTTAAATTATCAACTAAATAAATGAAGGTGTTAATTAAATGCTAAAATTACACATATCGTGGAATTCTTAAGTATGAACATTGGGTCCGTACGTAGCACGACTAAGCCACCTAGTACCTCCAATATCTATCAATAACATTTCTTATGGATGTGACGCGGATCGCAAAACTTTTGAAGGCTTAGATTGATTTTTCTACTTATTATTTATTTTTTCATGAGTAATTTTTTATTTAATCATTAACTGAATGATGCTATTATTTTTTCCAATAAGTATCAAAATGAAAAAAACATTTTCTCCAGAACTCTTGCCTTCACTATATTTTCGTTACAAACAAACATCACACTTCAATGTAGAATCTCCATATTTATATCAATCGAGATAATACAAAACAAATCAGCTCATTTTCATTATCAAGAAAATAATTAATGTATCCTTCAAGCTACAATAACAATGACAATAACATACTCAATATAATCTCACAAAAAACATTTGAAAAGGATAAAGAGAACAAAGAGATTGTTTTCAACAGTAATCCACTCAAATAAGATGCATTCTTCAAGCTATAGCACATTAAACTTTTATATGAAAACACTAGAAGACATCACATGAGTAATGTGGAAAGAAAGACGAAAAAATCGTAATTTGATTGTTTCTAATTTATTGATACAGAGTGTGAGTTGAAGTCATTTATATCTTTTTTTTCTTGGAACTTATTAGAAAAACGTACAAGAGAAATCATTCATTATTGAAGAAAATAAAATTTTACTGGGTGGCGATGAAAAAAAATACAATTACCCTTTTTTAAAAAAATAAAAAGATGATACTCAATTAATGAATTAAATAAAAATAATTATTAAATGAGTGTAGCCTTTGAAAGTTCTTAGTACAAGTGGTATTCATCAAAAATACCATTGACAGATACTGGAGGTATATTACCGGAGTTGATCCAATTATCCGCCAGTGACTATATAAGATCTCTATCTATAAAATAGGGTTAAAACATTAATCAAGAAATAAATAATGTCCTACTTAAAATAGAAACCACACATATATAAGAACCCATGCTTGGGGTAAGCTATATGGTGAGTTGATTTTCTTTTCATCATGTTTTGTTTCTTGATAGTGTAAATACAAATATATAAACAAATTCTAAGTTTCTAATGTCATATGCCAAGGTACAAAGGTACTGAGATGAGCTTTTTGTATTTTTCTTATGTATTTTAAGTTATCTTGAATTCTTGAATTACACATCAAGTGAATGCATGGATGTGCATGTGATTACTTAGGTGAGTGTTATTTTCAATGTATTCGGGTACACAAATTTGTATTTAGGCAAACAACCACTTCAACACAAGTTCAAGTCTCAGAAAAGAACACCTATGAAGTTACACAACACCTTCAACACAAGATAAAAAAATAATCTATCTAAGACGTATGTTATTTTTTTCAGAAATAAGATGAAACAGAATTTTAAGGCCAAGTCCCCGACTTCATGGAGTGTCCTTAAGGAATAATTTCTCTCACTGTACCTGAGGTTATTGAATCTTCCTCCTAGGATAAAATGGCTTTCAATCCAACACCAGCGGTACCTCAAATTATTAGATTCGTCGAACTCACTCAACAGCTAATGATCACAATGAGTTTTTGAAGATATGAAGAGTGTTTTTGCTGTCAAAAATCATATCTATATTTGAGGAATATATCAGGTATTTATAGCCTTTAATGTGTCCTTTTGGAAAGGATGCATTGGTTCAGCAAAAGGCACCTATTCAGTACAGCCGCGTCACCT
>NW_025875920.1:0-3825 GCF_002878395.1 Capsicum annuum
AAATCTTAATTTTTTTACTTAAATAATTATTTTTACAAAAAAAAATGAATGAAAATAAAAAAAAATAGATTTTAATCAAAGGTTATCTTGAAAATTAATTTAGAAAAAAAAAAGGTTGAAATTTTGATGTATATATAATTTAGTATAATAATAATAATTTTTTTATAAAAAATATTTGTTTGATTTTATTAAATCAAGAAACTCAGGATTAAAGAAGGAATTTAATTCGTATCAAATTTCGTTTTAATTTATTGAATTTAATCATAATTGAAAATAATTTGACCGCAATTGCAATACAATTGGCAAATTTAATTTCTTATTTTGGTTAAAATTTGAATAAATTGAGCAAAATTTTTAATGAAAGACTATTAAATAAATAGTCTAAATCAACCAAATTTCAACCCCTTTAATTTTGGGTCTGCCAGCAACCTATTACCCTTCTCTTAAATCAGCCACAAACTAACCCAACAATATTAACAATATTAATAGCCTTCAACATTCCCATTGACCCAGGCCCGTCTCTTGTTTCCATCAACAAAGCATCTGCTTCCAATAACCAGCGTACAAAACGCGACTTCAACGGCACCCTCCCCAAATCACGCGAAATCTTTCTCTTCATCTTATCTTTGAATTTTACAGGACTAGAGCCATCAATGTTGACCTTGGCTCAAGATTGCGTGTCCTATAACCTCAAAATTCAATCCGAATCCAAATTTAGGAGATATGTTTTGATCCCTTTTTGAATTCTTTTCAAATCCCCAATTACCCTCTGCCACAAAGGGAGACTTTCTTTTGATTTCTTAGTAGAAGTTTTCATCTATAAAGAGAAGCTAGTGCTTCCATGAAAGGGGGCTGAGAGAAAGAAAAAAAATTAATTTTTTTTTTTAAAATCAACCTTTTCATAAAGTTAGCCACCCTTATTTTAGTTAGTCTAAAAAATAATCTTTTGATGAACTGTTTTAAACAGATGCTCCTGAGTGCCTTAAAAATCTTCTTAGGGCATTAATTACCCTTACTTAATTTCTCTTATTTCAAAGATTTATTTCTGTTTTTGGGTCTTTGAAATATCATTAAGTTTTCTTGATATTTGCTATAAAAAATCAAGTGGCGACTCTGTAATTTTTCAAAAATTATTTTGAAATCTTCTTGAATTTTAAAATAATTTAAAAAGGTCAAAACCATTTTATTTAAAACAAAATTCGAAAAGGGATAAAACAGAAATGGCGACTCTGCTAGGAAATTATCTAGGTTCTAACCAAAAGAAGTTTAGACTAACAAATAAGGTTTTATAAATATTTGTTTATCCTGTCGTATGTGCTTTATGTGTTGATTTGATATAAATTGCTTATGTACTATTGCTTTGTATGAATCATTTGTTATTACTTTATATAAACTGTCATTCCGTTCATATTTCTTTCATTCGGAAAAATTGACACAGTCACAAGTACACGTGAGGTGTGTTTCGCGCACCGATAAATTTCTTTCAAAAATCCTAAATTTTAGGAGAGTTGGCATATGCGCGATGTGTCCGGATCTTTTTCTGTGTGATCGCGTAGCCTTCTCACTCGAGTTGTCCACTCGGGAACCTTGTGTCTAGTAAGTCAAATCTTAGAATAACTTAAGATAAAGCTTCCCTGAATATAGGTCATGCATGCATAAGCCCTAGGTGGTTTGACCCAAGGTGTCATTCCACGAATTTAGGAAAACGCCCTTATGTCAAATGGGTTTATGACCCAGCGATGACTGATTATATTTTGTGCATGTGATAATGATAAATGGATCCAAGCCTAATTATGACACCACGAGTTTGTAAAATATGTACTTATTTTATTGTGTTTACACTGTAGGATGGATTTAGTTCCCCAAGTGCCTAAGATTAGAATGGTCGAAGGTGTTCCAAACAAATTAAGGATATGGTGGAAAAATTTCAGCCTGATGGAAAGATTAGCGATCACCAAAAAATTGGGGTTCTTTCCTTCACTCTTAGAGATCTCTCCCGACAAGTATGTGGTCAGAGCGCTGGTTCCATTCTGGGACCCAGACCGAGTTGTCCTTGCATTCAATGATTTTGAACTCACCCACACACTAAAGGAGATTTATTACTTCACTGATTTGGAATATCAAGGGATAGGTCAGATCATCCCGCACAGACAGTCTGGGAAGAAATTTCTTCGTTATTTGGGATTAAATAATACTGATGAACTTTGTTGCTTTGAAAATAATTGGGTTTCTTTAGATTATTTGTACAAAAGATATGGTTGCCAAGATAGCTATAAGCTATTCAAGAAAGAATTTACTTACACTTCTACCCATTGGCGGGTCAGACGTCCGATTGCATTTGCCGTTGCCTCGCTAAGGACTTTGGTATTTCCACAAGAATATGGAAATATTAGTACTCACATATGTTCTGTGGCTCGAGCACTCTTTAAAGGAGTTGATGGCGCTAAAATCACCTCGGTTCCTATGATCTTGGCAGAAATATTTGGCGCACTCGAGAAGTGTAAAAGGGGGGAAACAAAGTTCTTTGAAGGTTGCAATCTCCTTCTGCATATGTGGACAAAAGAGCATTTCTACAAGCGTGACAATATGACTAATATAATGTTTAGCGCTTCACATAGGATCGAAACTCGTAATAACAGGTTGAGGAGGTTTGTTTCCCGGTTGGTACTATCGATTGGTTTGAATTCTTAGCCTCTCGTACCAGTGACCAAGTCCAGTGGAGATACCCGCTACTTTCATGCTCCATGGCTTACATATGGTGTAGAGGACTTTATTATATCGAGCTTATCGGATTAAAGGGGCTACAACCATATGCCCCGGTGCGTGTATTCTGACAATTTGGCCAGACACAGATCATCCCTCTTCGGGAAAATATGCAGGCTTCGGAAGTTCTTTTTGGGCCAGATTTCAGAGTTCCTAGGGCGAGTCAAATTCTGCATGAATGGAATAACATTCTCACAATTGACTTGAGATGCGGACCAATTGAATGTACGCCGGAATATCAGATACGAGTTCAAGAATATCGTGGTGATATAAGATCCAGTCCAGAAAGAGAACAAGGTTTTGAGGATATTGGTATGACTAATTGGATATGGCATTTTTGTCCTGGAGTTACAGTAATCACACCTGAAATATGGGATCAAATGTCCCACATAATACAGTATTTGATAAATGCAGGAGCGGGGCCCAGCAATGTTGAGGCATCATCTTCACGTCCTCCATCAACATGATCAAAAAAAGGGTCTAGGCTAAATCTTAGAATTGTCTTTTGATCTCATTTCTTATCGTTGTACTCAATTAATATCCTAATAAAACCTGTCTTTCATTTCCAAACTCGAAGTTTGTTTCAAATTAATGGCTTGGATCAATTTATCATAATCTCGATTACTTGAGGCTAGGCCCAAACCCTTGGCTCAAAAAGGGTAACCCCAATTAGGACACGCGTTATTATAATTACCTTATGTGATTATTTGTGTTTGTCAAAATGCTCCTGTGGATCAGTTTAGCAATATGTTTACTTCTAGTCAAGTATCTTGCATTACTTATCACATACGGAAACTAACACATCTGCCTTTGAGTTGTTTTACTTTACAAATAATAAGAAACTACTCCATCTTAAATTAAGCTGGCAGAACATCCTTACTTCACCCGATCAAAAGCGCGTAAAATCCCATCTTCTGACCATCACGCAAAAATGACTGGAAGTAATGAAGAAAATACATTAACCATCAGGGACAACGTTATAACTGAACAAAATGAGATGATTGCTGAGCTTTCAAGAAAATTAGAAATGCTCCAGGAGGAAATGAATCGTACCAGAGACTT
>NW_025875921.1:0-1248 GCF_002878395.1 Capsicum annuum
GGCATTTTCAGGCCAAATCGATCTATTATAGCCCACGTTTTTTGGGTGGGCCCGGGGTCTGAGCGTGCTGTGAGCCAAAGATCGATGAGAGAGTGTCAGGGAGGCTGGGGATCATCCTATTTTAGTCCATTTAAATTTTCATGGCTATTTGGGTGGATAAAAGGGCGAAACAACGTGAATGAGGCATTTTTTTGGCAAAATTGGTGTGCTATAGCCCACGATTTTGGAGGTAGACCAGGGGTTCATATGTGTTGTGGGCCAAAAATCGATCAAGGCGTGTCAGAGAGGTTGGGAATCATCCCAGTGTGGTCCGTTTAAATTTTCATGGTTATTTGGGTGGACAAACAAGTAAAACGACACGAGTGGGGCATTTTTGGGACAAATCGGTGTGCTATAATCTATGGTTTCTGGGGTGGGCCCAAGGCCCAGGCATGCTGTTGGCCAAAAATTAATCAAGATATGCCAGGGAGGTTAAGGATCGTCCTAGTGTGGTCTATTTAAATTTTCGTAGTTATTTGGGTAGACAAACGAGCAAAACGGCAAACGGGGCCATTTCGGGCTAAATTGATGTGTTATATCTCACGATTTTGGGGGTGGGTCTGGGGTCTGGCGTGTTGTGGGTCAAAAATAGTCCAGAGCATGCCAGTGAGGTTGGAAATCATCGCAGTGTGGTTCGTCCAAATTTTTGTGGATATTTGGGTTGACAAACGGGCAAAACGGTCGAACGGGGCATTTTTAGGCGAAATTAGTATACTATAAATCACAGTTTTGTGGGATAACTCGGGGTACAGGTGTGTTGTGGGCCAAAAATTAATTCAGATATGCCAGGGAGGTTGGGGATCATCCCAGTATGGTCTGTTTAAACTTTTGTGGCCATTTAGGTGAAAAATCAGGCGAAACGGTGCAAACGGGACATTTTTCAGTTAAATTGGTGTGCTATAGTCCACGGTTTTAGGGGTGCGCCTAGGGTCTGGGTGTGCTGTGCGACAAAAATCGATTGGGGCATGCCAGGGAGGTCGGGGATCATCCCAGTATGGTCTGTTTAAATTTTTGTGGCCATTTAGGCAGATAAACGGGCAAAATGGCATGAATAGGGCATTTTCGGGCCAAATTGGTGTGCTTTAGCCCACGATTTCGAGGTTGGGGTTGGGTTATAGGCGTGTTGTGGGTTAAAAATTGATCAGTCCATGCCAGGGAGGTTGGGGATCATCCCAGCGTGGTTCATTTAAATTTTAATGGCCATTTGGG
>NW_025875922.1:0-1370 GCF_002878395.1 Capsicum annuum
CCTATAAATACTTTTCTCCCACATTGGTGAAAAAAGAAAAAAATACTTCATTCTCTCCTATAAATACTACCACTACTTTGTTAGAGAGAGGAGGGAGAATGAAGAAAAAAAAGGCTAGAAAGGGGAAAAAAAATCCTTTTGAGCAAAAGTAGTTATTTTTATTTAGTAAAAATTTTTGTTTCATAAAGTTGATCGGCTAATCGAAATTTTTGAGTTGCCGGCGACGTTTTTTGGTGGTGATTGATTCCAACGAAGCTCGTAGTCTCGTTTTGCTGTCCCCCAAAAGGTAAACACACCTTCATTTTTCTTTTAGTTTTTATTATTGTTTTTCTCTTCATCTTTTTTCTTCTTCGTAGTTCGTAGATATAATTTTATTTATTGGGATTGTATGTTATAAATGGCCTTGAAGGCCCTAGGATGTTGTGGTATCGATATTATAATTATTTTCATCTTCATAATATAAAAATGAGCTAGCAATAGTTGTATGTGCCTTTATTGACTTTATTCTTTGATTATTTTAGATAAAGTTTCAATCTTTGCTTAAAAGATGTATTTATGCTTTTTTTAAACTCATTGTTGTTGGATAAATTTGTTTGTAGTATGTAAAGTTATTTTTTCTTTATATTTAGAAGAATAGTTAATGTTGAATGTTTTGTCTTTTCACCTTATTCTTTGATTATTTGAATAAAGTTTATATCTTTACTTGAAAAACGATACTCATGTCTTGTTTAAACTTATTGTTGGTAGATATATTTGTTTTTAGCATATAAAATTATTTCCTTTATGTTGAAAAGAATAGATAATATTGATTGTTTCTCTTTTTTTACTTTATTCTTTGATTATTTTGGATAAAGTTTAGATCTTTACTTGAAAAACAATACTCATGTCTTGTTTAAACTTATAGTTGTAGATATGTTTTTTTTAGCATGTAAAGTTGTTTATTTTATGTTGGAAGAATAGTTATTATTATTTGTTGCGCCTTAATAAAAATAGTAATTAGTTAAGTCAAGAATTTGTCATTTGCTTACTAATTATTTTAATGGATTTCAAAACCCTCATATAAGATATGAAGTGCTAGCTTTATTTTTCATCCAAGATGTTTATTCTTCTTTGTTCGCATGTTGTCTTTTCAAAATGATAAGAAAGTTCGAACTTTTGCGGCTAAATAAAATTATTTGGATATTTTTGACTCATGCATAGTATGATTGTTAAACTTTTGCTTTGCATTTTTTATTTGTTGACTCTCATTCTTGTGCAAGTGTGCTTATTCTTGTCATTCAAAAATTTGTTCTTGATAGTTTCTTTTACTTTGAAATATGTCACTTTTATGCCTTTAGCATATATTAATTTCTTTATCTTTTCTTTGTATG
>NW_025875923.1:0-2609 GCF_002878395.1 Capsicum annuum
ACTAAATAAATGGACCATACTGGAATGATTCCAACCTCTTTGGCATGCCCTGATCAATTTTCGGTCCACAACACCCCCGAACCCCAAGTCCATCCCCAAAATCGTGGGCTATAGCACACCGATTTGGCCGGAAAATACCTCGTTCGCGTCGTTTCGCCTGTTTGACCATCCAAATGGACTTGAATAAATAAACGGACCACACTAGAATGATCCTCAACCCCACTGTCTCTCCCCGGTCGATTTTTAGCCCACAAAACCCCCGGAACCTGGTCCCACCCCAAAAACTGTGGGCTATAGCACACCAATTTAGCCTAAAAATAACCCTTTTGGGCTATTTCGCCCATTTGACCATGTAAATGGCCTCGAATAAATAAACGGACCACACTGAGATGATCCCCAACCTCCCTGGTGTACCCTGGTGCATTTTTAGCCTATGGAATCGCCGAAACCAGGGCCCATCCCCGCAACCATGTGATATAGCATAACGATTTAGATCGAAAGTGCACCATTTGCGCCGTTCTCCCCGTTTGACCATACAAATGGCCTCGAATAAATAAATTGACCATACTAGGATGATCCCCAACCTCCCTGGCATGCTCCGATCTATTTTCAGCCTACAGCACACCCGAACACCTAGCCTAACCCCTAAATAGTGGGCTATAGCACACCGATTTGGCCTGAAAATGCCCCGTTTGTGCCGTTTTGCCCATTTGACCACCCAAATAGCCTCGAATAAATAAATATACCACGCTGAGACTATACCTAACCTCCCTGGTATGCCTCGGTCGATTTTCAGCCAACGGCACCCACGAACCCTGGGGCCACCCCCAAAACTGTTTTCTATAGCACACCAATTTGGCCCGAAAATGTCCGGTTCACCCGTTTTGCCTGTTTTACCAAACAAATGCCCTTGAATAAATGAAAGGACCACACTGGCATGATCCAAACCTCCCTGGCACGCACCGGTTAATTTTTAGCCCCCATCATCCCCGGACCCCAGGCCCACCCCCAAAATCATGGGATTTCGAACAACGATTTGGCTTAAAAATCCAACATTCACGTCGTTTTGCCTGTTTGACCACACAAATGGCCTTGAATAAATAAACAAACCATAATAGGATGATCCCAAACCACCTTGGCATGCCCCAGTCGATTTTCGACCCACGGCACCCTCAGACCCCGATCCCAACCCCAAAATCGTGGGTTATAGCATACCAATTTAGCCCGAAAATGCCCCATTCATGCCATTTCGATCGTTTAACCACCAAAATAACCTCAAATAAATAAACAAACCACACTGTGACGATTCCTCAGACCCCAGGACCACCCTCAAAACCGTGGGCTACAACAACTGATTTGGCCCGAAAATACCCCATTTACACCGTTTTGCCTGTTTGACCATCCAAATGGCCTCGAATAAATAAACGGACCACACTGTCATGATCCCCAACCTCCCAGCCATGCCCCAATTGATTTTTCGCCTATGAAACCACTGGACCCCGTGCCCTCCCTCGAAACCGTGGGCTATAGCACATAGATTTGGCCTAAAAATGCCCTGTTCGAGCTATTTTGCCCGTTTGACCACCCAAATGGCCTCGAATAAATAAACGGATCACACTGGGATGAACCTAACCTCCCTGGCATGCGCCGATAGATTTTTGGCCTATGGCACCACCGGATCCCGAGCCCACCACTAAAATGGTGGGCTATAGCACACTGATTTGGCCTAAAAATGCCCCGTTCGCTCTGTTTCGCTGGTTTGACCACCCAAATAGCTTTGAATAAATAAGAGGACCACGCTGGAATGATCCCCAAACTCCCTGGCATAGCCTGGTCGATTTTCGTCCTATGGCACCCCCGGACCCCAAGCCCAACCCCGAAACTGTAGGCTATAGCATACCAATTTGGCCCAAAAATTCCCTGTTCATTCTGTTTCACCTGTTTCACCATGCAAATAGCCTCTAATAAATAAACGGACCACAATGCGATGATCCCTAACCTCCCTGGCATACCTCGGTTGATTGTTGGCCAACGACACCCCTGAACCCCAGGCCCACCCCTAAAATTGTGGGTTATAGCCCACCGATTTGTCCAGAAAATGCCTCATTTGCGCTGTTTAGCCCGTTTGACCTCCCAAGTGGCCTCAAATAAATAAACGAACCACACAAGAATGATCCCCAATATCACTGGCATGCCTTGATCGAGTTTCAGCCCACCGTACCTTCGAACCACGAGCCCACCCCAAAAACCGAGAGATATAGCACAACAATTTGGCCTAAAAAAGCCCTGTTCGTGCCATTTCGCCTGTTTGACAACCCAAATAGCCTCAAATAAATAAATGGACCACATTGGGACGATCCCCAAGACCCCGGGACTACCCCCAAAATGGTGGGCAATAGAATACCAATTTGGCCCAAAAATGCCACGTGTGTGCCATTTCGTGTATTTGACCATCCAAATGGATTCGAATAAATAAACGGAACACACTGGGATGATCTCCAACCTCCCTGCCACCCCCGATCAATTTTTGGCCTACGGCACCATCGGACCCCATGCTCACCACTGAAAACGTGGGTTATAGCACATCGATTTGGCTCGAAAATGCCCCG
>NW_025875924.1:0-1285 GCF_002878395.1 Capsicum annuum
CATATGACTATTGGCAGGATCAACCAGGTAGCATTCCTCAATAACACCAGCATCGCATGAGCCCAGCCTGCCTGTGAGGGCGCAGACATATTGAAGGTGAGCGCGACCGTCATTTGCAAGGACCATCGTACAGGGCAGATAAGAGCCGATGAAGACCCCATGCCCACTATGTCTACTGCATCCAAGAATATCAACCTCCGTAAATGGACTACGACATCGCATGATGAAGAGAGGAAGTTATGGGACACGAGGGCGGACTTCTGGTTCACCCCGTGCATAGACTGTGAGAGGCGAATGACAATCGATAAAACTTGATAATGCCTGTGCATTAGGTATGCAACACAGTAAAATGACTTTGAGCAAGCCTAAATTGTGCTTGCCCTACGACTGAGATGGCAGGCAGGTAAAGACATCGTGGTTTGAGCAGGGATCCAACCAAACCACATATTTCAAACATAACTCACGTGTTGTGCGTCCAAATGCTTTGTCGATGCATGCCCAGCACTAGCCCTAACACCCAGTAATAGATGTTGTACGCTGCTGCCCATGCAGATATTGCAAGGTTGTAGCAGTCCCGCTTAACATGATAGCCCATCGTTGGGGGAGAGAAGAGGAGTTGAAGGTGCGCCGAGACTTGTATTTTAGCTTTCCCAATCAGTCTCTAGACAGTATTTTCAAAACATAAATTCCAACGTTCATACCAAAAATACTATCAACCTATCTTCTAAAGCAACTCCGATTGCTACTATTGAAAATAATCTTCAAAACTGGAGTATTCTAGAAGAGTCGTTTAGTACGATTTACCAAATCGGAAAATTCAGTTTTTTCAAAAAACATAATATTAAGACCTCAGAGTCTACCGTTGCCATCAATAATTTTTTGGAAATTATTCAACTGTTAAATAACCTAGACATAAACCGATTTAAAAATCAGTTTAATTATTTGCATATAGGTCTTGTTTAGGTGGCAATTAAGCCACTCTTTCGACGGGGGTTAGACATTCCTGTTTGTGCTATACTAAGAGATGCTCGTCTATTAAATTTTGACGACTCACTCTTAGGAGTCATTCAAAGTAACCTAGCCGACGGCCCGGTATACTTCAATTGCTATCCTAATTTCTCAGTAGATATTAATGATCCTAACATCATGGATGTTTTAACTCTTAACGTTAAAACAAAAAACATGAACAGTAAGGATAAGACTAGAGAAATCGCGATAATATACAGAGTATACTATCGTCTAATGGGTACAACTCTAGCACCTCAGGCTAGATTTACAAGTCCTA
>NW_025875925.1:0-1205 GCF_002878395.1 Capsicum annuum
TATCATGGTAAGTATTTGTAAGAGTAGTTAGGTAGGTATGGTATGTAATTTATTCTAGTCATATAATATTTACCAAATGCTTTTTCTAATATGATTTTTCTTATATCTACTACTTTTATATCCTTAAGTGCATACAAAATAAGTATTTGAAATTTATCTACCACTATATCAGATAAATAATTATTCATTTTCATAAAATTGCTATTTTCAAAATATTCCCTTCAATCATGTACATAACAAAATATATACATAACAAAATATGGTCATCTTAGATTACTATATACTAGATTATTCTTAAATAACATGTTCTTCGGTCACTATTAGCATGGTAATCTAGTTATTTTCCCTTAAACAGCGCCTCTACTCTGGTTACTCCCCACCACGGCTTCTTGCCTCATTGGTTTCACCTTTAGGATGACATAGTTCTTAGGGATTTTTCTCCTTTCCCTCTTTGCCAATAAACTTCTTAACATATTATTCTTCGAATAATTCTACTATAAAGTAACTAACATGAATTTATTTTATCATACCATGATTGTTGGGAATTATGAATTTAGCTATTCATAATCATAAATAAATATACCTGTTCGAGTAGGTTTGATATTTCTAAGCTTTGCTCCTCCATAGATTTTTACATTGAAATAAATCTATTTTTTAATAACTAAGCAAAATATTTGTTGTGGACAGGAGAGAGTTTTTGCTTCAACACATGAAGGATTGCTTTGCAATGCCTTCGGTTCATATTAACTACAGACTGAATGAATCTTTACAAGAGTATTCACGTTTTTAAAATTAGTCTACTTTACAAAAAGTCTCCTAATAAGACAAAAATTATTAATGCCTAGACTAATAATAGTCAAAAAGACTAAAACCTAAAAGTTTAGCCTATACAAAAGTTTTCAATATTTTATGTAAAGTAAATTGTGAAAGTTTACAAGTCGCTTTCACAATTTAATAGCTTGTATTCTATTATTACTCCGTTGATATCTTCTCGTTGTCGTATCTGCTGCTTTTCCATATCTCCATTATTGCTTCTTATCTTGTATCTTCCAGCTAGCGTTCTTATCTACTTGGTTGATTTTTCTTCTATTTTAGCTGAACTTCTGGGATATCATTATCTCCTCCATTACATTTTGAACATTTATGATCTGGATATTTATATCCAATTGTCTTGCAATATCTGGTTAATAATTCTTCTGAAATAA
>NW_025875926.1:0-1165 GCF_002878395.1 Capsicum annuum
AAACTTCTGGTGGTAAAATATATATGTGCTTACAATAAAATATATGTTTTAAACTTTTTGCACTTCATTAAAAAACTTTGTCATAGATAAAATCGTCTAATTTTAAATAATTAAAAGTTACGCGTGCGAAACACATGCGGCTAAACTAGTAACATATGTTTTATTGTAAGCACATATATAATTTACCACCAGAAGTTTCAAGTGGTTAATAGATGGAAAAATTACATAAACTAGCATCCTTAAGATTATAATTACAATAAATAGCAACACTTTTTCAAAATTACAACTTATAGCAAAAGTAACAATATTTTACCCACTTCATAGTAATAGAAGAATATGTATTTTCCAGTTATGCATATGTATTTATGAGTAATACATATATATTTGTATATGTATCTATATAGCAACATTTTACTTAAATATAAAATAGAATTTGCTACTTTTCGTAATTATGAAACTGTTGCTATAAAAGTTATAATTAAGGCTACAGAGTTGCTATTTTTGAAATTTTTCCTTAATAGATCGACTTTTGCGTTTTTTATGCAATACTTCTTTTCTTGCTGTTAGATATTGAGAGAGAAACATCGATTTGAATCATATTTGTAGTGCAATTATTTTTTTTATTTTTTCTATATTTAAAATCTTTCCTTATTTTTAAAGTTAAATTTTTAGAAAATATTTGATTACTTATTCAAACCTTTTAAAAGCTTGGTACTTCTTATATTTTTCTTATTCTAACGCTTTCATATTTGCTTTCATAGTCATTTCTAGATTTTCAAATCTTCTTGATTTTAGAATTCTTGAACTAATGAAAAATGTATTAATTATCATTAATTCTTATGTCTGCTAATAAGAAAAAGTTTTAACATAAGGATAGTGCTAAATGACCATAATTTTTTTATCACAATTTGGCCACAATTGTGAAAAAACTTAGATAACCTTGTGAGTCTTTTCTTAAATAAATTCCCTCCAAATTTTCTTAATCAATGCAATAACTTTTTTCTATTCCCCAAATTCATTGAACAACTAAAATTGATTTATACAAGAATGATTAATGATTTAAGGTACATATATTATGTATTAAGAAAATATTATTTAGATTATATTTAAATATATAGTATAATAAACAACTATTATTATTATACAAGAAATAATAATAATGCAT
>NW_025875927.1:0-878 GCF_002878395.1 Capsicum annuum
GTGCCCGTTGAAATCTCCTGCTACAACAATCTTCTCCGAGCTAGGCACGCCTCTCACCACCTCCTCCAAAGCCTCCCAAAATCGCATCTTCTCTTCCCACTTGCGGCGCATAGGCACTACATATGTTCAGGGTAAACCCCCGAATGACCAACTTAATAGTCATCAATCTATCATTGATCCTCTTCACCTCTACTACCTGACCTCTAAGCTCTTCATCCACTAAGATGCCAACTCCATTCCTACGCCTCTCGCTCCCAGAGTACCACAGCTTGTAACCATCCACATCCCTAGCCTTAGACCCTACCCACTTGGTCTCCTGAACACACGCAATGTTGATCCTCCTCTTCCTAAGGGTCTTCACAAGCTCTATGGACTTGCCCTGCAGGGTCCCTATATTCCAAGACCCAACCCTCAGCCTACCGTCACTACCCGCACGCTTTTTTTTTTTTCCCCCGCGGCCAACCCTCGCCCTCCCTCCCCCTCCCGCCCTTTCCTCATCCCCCGCCCCCACCACGGCCCCCCGCCCCAACACCCTCGGACATGACCCTATCCACCCATTACTGCCCACAGCCATAACTAGACAAAAGTATAAGAGAATATAAAGATAATATAAAGATATAAAGACATAAACGATGGTAATAGCACAGCAGCAGCAAGTAATACAAGGCTCACACAAATTCAAAGAAATACTCCAGCAACCAAACTATACTCAATTACTAGTATAATACGAAGAATGAAAGAGTGCAAAATAAAGAATGAAATAAGCAAAGGTTAGAAGTCACCATATTTCGCTTGTAGACCAAGCCGGCAACCAAGCCCCGCGTCGACCTACTGCCGGGGGATTTCGCTGCTGAGATGGATCTGCGGCTGCTGGCGAC
>NW_025875927.1:978-1832 GCF_002878395.1 Capsicum annuum
GGGGGGAACCGGCGTTTGACGATGGATGTTAGCGTCGGTGACCGGCGGTCGGGGCCGGCGGTCTGGTTGGGTCGGCGCCGTAGGTCGGCGATGGCGACGGGGCCGGAGACCGGAGCGCGGGAGAGAGAGAGGGTAGGGAGAGAGAGAAAGCCATTTGGCCGGCGACGGCGGTCGATGCCGGGGACCGATGGTCGGGTCGGGTCGGCGCCGAAGGCCGTGGGCCGAGGCGAGGCGAGAGAGAGAGAGCGAGGCTAGGGAGAGAGAAAGAGCCGTTAGAGGTTAGAGAGAGAGAAACTCTTTTTCGTACAAATCAACTAAAAGTTTTAAATTGGGTGGTGATAAAGTTGGTAAAATCTTTCTTTTTGTGGAAGGAATTGACCAAATTTATCACTCATACCAATCTGGTGTTGTCCCCTAAGAGGATGAGGTAATTTTTTTAAAAGAAATTTGAGACCTTAGTCCTTATCTTGTTTACTAACAAAATCAATTTCGAAATTGTGCATGAGAGATTGGCAAGAACTTTGCTTGGTATCATCTCACACACCAAAGGAGGTTTTGAAAAGTAGAGTAGCAATTGAAAATGTGTTATTGGATGAAGATATTATCAGGGATACCAATATGAGAAACAAGCAAAAAATTATTGTGGTAAAGTTAAATACGATAAAAATATATGATAGGGTCTTATGGATCCACTTAACCAAGGTCCCAAGAAACTTTGTAGCACAATCTGTTCTATCGCTATTTAAAGAAACCTTGTCATGGGGAAGTGTTATTGAAATTTTTGAAAATATAATTTTTAATTCATAAGGGTGACTGGATTAAAAATTTAATAACTCAAAATTTTTAAGTCAGGA
>NW_025875928.1:0-1064 GCF_002878395.1 Capsicum annuum
TGTCCACACATACTTGTGCCCCGCGAGTCCCAAGACAGAAGAGGAAATGATTAAAAATCACAATGACTATTCCCACCATGTTCTATCTAGAAAATTCACCATACATGTGTTTAAAAAGAAAAAAATTACCATCTTCACTTTCATCATCCTCGGAATCAGCATACTCGTCATCATCCTGATATTGTGAAGTTTTTGACTTCTGACTTGCATATTTGCTGGCAGCAACAGGCCTCGACTGCGGCTTTGAACTATACCCGCTTGAAGCGTTAGCAGCTCTGTAATGTAGCGAGTCACTCTGATCATCACCATCTTGTTCATAATATTCATCAGATAACATCTCATCTGCGGGAACACTTCGACTGTTCCCCATTTCTTTCCGCCTTCCTTCATCTTCTGACTCTAACTGATCTTCCCTACCCTCAGATACCTCATCAGATTCTTCCTCATTCTTATACTCTGATCCACTCTTCGACTCCTCTCCGGAACCAGACCTACCCGAGGGGCCCGGCGGTTGACAATCCTTCCAAAACCCAGAACCCCATTTCCCAGCCAAATTAACTCTTCTTCCAGGCGGCACTTGATCCGCTGCAGCTGTTTCCACTTCTACACCTTCATCTTGTAACTGGCCATTCTCATCATTTTCACTCAAACTGCCTTCTACTTCCTCATTTCCTACATCCTGATGCATTCCTGGCATACTCTGTTCCCCCTGGTTTTTTTCATCCAATGTTACCATTTCATTCGAATAATTCCTATAAAAAGCCATACTTTGTCTTCACATTAAATGTCAGTTGCTCTTATTTTCCCAAAAAGGTAATTTATTTCAAATGTATTTAATGCCAGTTCTCTTGCCTCCAAAATCCGCTGAAGCAGAACGAAAATTCAAACTTAATCAATAAAGCAGAGCATATCTCAAAGAAAATGAAGTAAAAATTGCTAAAAGAAACTAAAAATCGATCCGTAAGGCGGAACAATCATTTTCCATCAAATTCAGATACTGAAAAAGGTAATTTCTTTCAAATGTATTAATGCCAGTACTCTTCCCTCCAAAAACCTCGAAAGCA
>NW_025875929.1:0-1018 GCF_002878395.1 Capsicum annuum
ACAACGCTGTGGCAAACCTGCAAGAGGTCTGGGCATATGGGGTACTAATTGGACGCTTGAAGCCTGTGTATATAGAAGAGCCTGTGAAATAGAAAATTTTAATTTCAAGTCACCCTTCACTTTATTACATGTACATGTAGTGGCAATTTTCTGATGAAATTTGAGTTTTTTATAATGCAATAGACTAGATTGTCAATCTGTTATAAAATATATTTAATCCTTTCTGGCAGATAGTTTATCTGTTGCAATAGGTTAGTCATCTGTTGCATTACGCCGATGTTATTTCTATGACTAATCTAATAATCTAAGTCTAATCTGTTGCAACAGTGGAAAGACCTGTTAGATAATTTCCACAGATGACCTAAATTTTACAATATATGTCTAAATCTTTTTGATATTTTCCAACAGTTATGCTTGAATATCCATGTGCTCGTCGACAACAAACCAGTAGCAAATACACACACCACCATGAAGATTTCAGCAATTAGGCTTCAATATTCATGTGCCCAACAACACCAAACCAGTAGCAATAACGACAATAATGTAGTATCTTCTTGCTCGATTTTGTTTCTCTTCATGAGCCTAGACTTTGTTCAACAAACCCCAGATTACATGATTTGCTTGTGAAGGGTGTTGTTATTCATACCAATCAAAGTAATCGCATCCAACCAATTTCTATAAAAAAGAGAACACAATTACAAAACAATTACAAGTCAATAATTAATCAATTAATTAAATAAAAAAATATTACCTTTGAAATCTTACAAGTAAAAAACCTACGATCCAGATTTTGTTGAGTCCAAGAAGTCTTTAACAGAGCTTCATGACCACACTTACAATATCGAAAATCTTAATCACAAAAAATAGTGGAAGATGCGCTCGACATTGTCAAGGTCAATTGGAAAAAATGAAAGTAATAATTTGAAGAATTTGGATAGATAAAAGAAGATGATGATGAAGAAGAAGATTTGGGAATTTAGGATTAAATTTTAGGAGGAAGATGAATATATAAGACAAT
>NW_025875930.1:0-2942 GCF_002878395.1 Capsicum annuum
AGATATTTCTTATATAAAACATAAATGAGTGCTGGGAAATCTAACATGTTATGTGCAATAACCTTATAAGTGGTATAATTGTGTACGTATTTTAAACTTGCCACATTAACTGGAAAGTGTGGAGTATCTAAACATTTCTTTTCTTATATAAAACAGAAATGAGTGCTGGGAAATCTAACATGTTATGCGCATTACCTTATATAAGTGGTATAATTGTATACATATTTTAAACTCATCCAGTATCTAGAATTTAATATCTTAAACTGATAAGTTTGAAATATTTGTACAATTATACGGTTATACCACTTATAAAGTAATTGCACAGGACTAACCTGCTATCACATGTTAAAAATTTTCTTGTTATATTGTTAAGTATGTACTCCGTTTCAAAAAGAATGATCTATTTGTTATAAAACAAGAACAAATAAAGAAGAAGAGTAAAGAGAATAGAGAGAGTGATTCTTATTTCTTCTCTTGAGGGATGAGAGATCATCAGATTGTAAATACAATCAACAAAATCCCTCTATTTATAGGGAAAATTTACTCTAGTCTGAGTAAAAGATGGATGCTTCAAATCCTAATAGATTTCAAAGTAGATCTTGATAGACATTCACTATAATATAAATACATTTATAACACTCCCCCTTGAATGTCTAATTGGTAGATAATGTGCCTCGTTAAAACCTTACTAGAAAAAATCCAGTAGGATAAAAAATCTAGTGAAGCAAAAAGAGTACACATCTCTAATAATACGCATTTCGGATGCCTCAATAAAAACCTTACAAGGGAAACCCAGTGGGACAAAACCTCGTAAGGGAAAAAGAGTAAAGCGCGTATTAACTCCCCCTAATGAGAATATCCTTGACCTTTGCATCTCGATCTTGTGTAGCATCTTCTTAAAAGTTGCAATTGGAGAAGATTTGGTGAATAAATCAGTCACATTGTCAGTTGAACGAATTTGTTGCACATTAATATCATCATTCTTTTGTAGCTCACGTATGTAGAAAAGCTTTGGCAAAATGTGCTTCGTTCTATCTCTATTTATGAATCTTCCCTTAAAATGTGCTATGTATGCTGAATTATCTCTATATAAAATTATGGGTAGATTGTCATATTTTACACCACATTTTTTTCGACTGAGATGTATCATGGACCTCAACCATACACATTCTCGGCTTACTTCATGAATAGCTATTATCTCAGCATGATTCGATGAAGTAGCTACGATAGATTGATTTGTATATCTTCAAGATATGGCAGTACCACCACACATGAACACATAGCCTATTTGAGACCGAGTTTTATGTGGGTCAGATAAGTACCCATCATCAGCATTACCAATAAGATCGGGGCTGCAATCTTTAGAATAAAACAAGCTCATGTGTTTTATCCCATTTTGATGTCTCATAGTAGAAGTAGAAATATACCTTGCTAACAAATTGACTGAAAAGGCTATAGGCCTTGTAGTATTTGCAAGGTACATGAGTGCATCAATTGCACTAAAATATGGTACTTCATAACCAATCCAATTCGATATATTTCGAATTTCAGCAAATAATCTATTGCTTTGAAAACTCTCCAAGAGTTCCAATGATGCTCAAGCAATAAGCTTATATAAGGATTATAAATAAGTTTCCCAGAAACTTTTATATGTTTCAAGCATTTTGAATCCTTAAAAGTTTTTCACATAAGTTTTGTCAAGTGACAATATTCAACATTTCATGAGTGACATCTTCAAGTGCCTGGACTGCAAATCAAATAAGTTTTACGCTTACCAAAATGCATCCTTTCATGTCACTTGATAAATGTTTCTACGTCAGCATGCTTAAATAAATATAGAATTCAGATCCTCGTAATATTTCACAATATTACGCCAATATTGTGTCAAAGATATTGATGATATATCATTTTGTATCGGTTCACAAAGCGACATGACATTTTGAGATCTCATCACTTCATTATTTTCAGGCACATGAACCTTACATAAGGTTTCATGAAGTGTTATGTCGTAGGCTCTTCAAGAGCTCATTACCTTCTTATTATGATTATTTTCTCCTTATTTTGCAAGAACTATTTCATTTGGAACCGATTAATCTACTATGCTTCACGCATGCATAGACTCTATCCTTTAGGAATACAAAATAAGAGCACTTGCGCTTAATATGGGATGCTTTCGACATTTGACTTGAATTATCTTTTAAATGAGGATCTGGTGATAATTCCTAACATATTTCATAGCGCTTATAATCTCCCCCTTATGTTAGGAAAACTAACATACATCCTCTACTTCTTTGAGGAATCCATCTTTGTGCATTGTGGTATATTCATTAATCACATACCACACATCAAAATTATTAGATGGAATAATTGGTTTCCAACCTTGAACCAATTGAGAGGGAAAAAATAATTATAATTTATTGGTCTAATGCATACAAGTGTTATTGTATATATTATATTTCAAATCAACACATGAAGCTTTGTTCTCATTAGAGATGGTTTAGCTATTTATCGAATGCATTCAATGTCAAACTATCATTATCAAGATAACTTTTTTGATTGCACAATATGAAAATCATGCTTAATTTATATTGAACAAGTAACTTAATGAATGCCAAACGTAGGTTGACCATGAATGTACATGTGATCATCTTATTGATGCATCTTTTCAACATATCACATGATGAACGAACCCTTATTCACAGTTTATAATTTTCAGATTTGAAGGGATCCAATCCCAATATTAGTTAGTCCAACCAACTTGTCATGAGAACAAACGACATAAACAATTCTTGAAGAATCTTCTAATTCTTTAATACATGCACATCTTCGAGATGTCACAATCGTTCATAGCAATTTATGAACTTTTATTCTAGTAAACTTCAAGTTTACCATGACATGTACTTTTTCTTTAGTAAATTACAGATTTACTATTACATGAATAA
>NW_025875931.1:0-2299 GCF_002878395.1 Capsicum annuum
GGAGACCTAGCGGGACCCACATGGCCTTTTGTAGGAGACTCACCTCTAAAGCATCCCTACGTGCTAACTGCTGCATTTTTAAGGGTAACGTGGTCATTTGACGGACTGATTTTTGAAATAAGA
The DNA here is from genome assembly GCF_002878395.1 of Capsicum annuum. Classification (NCBI taxonomy): domain Eukaryota; kingdom Viridiplantae; phylum Streptophyta; class Magnoliopsida; order Solanales; family Solanaceae; genus Capsicum; species Capsicum annuum. The sequence continues at coordinate 124 of NW_025875931.1, forward strand.
AAAATATATATTGTTAGGAGTAAGGTGCGTAGGCAAAAACGAAAAAGAAAAAAATATATAGAAAGTGAGTCGAAAGGAATGAAAAAAAGAGGAATGTCGTAGTTTATTTTAGAATTCGTTATGGCTTTTGTTTTTCACAATCCAAAAACTCAAAAAAGATTTTTTTACGTTTTGTATTTGTCTTCTCAAAGTACCGTAAATTCATTAAAAAAAATGAAAAAAATAAAAAATGAAAAAAAAAGGGTTTTGTTTGTCTTTTCTACTTGTTCGTCAAAAACGAAATACCAAAAAGATTTTTCTACATAATTAGTGGTGTCAGTCTTAGTTGAAGTGTCTAGTTGAAAATCCAAAAAGTTTTTATTCGTTTGTTTAGATTGTGTCTCTTAAGTTAGGCCAATTTATTAGTTAATCGTTAATTGTCCAATCTGGATGAACTACCTGATTTCCTTCCCTTGGGTGGGGATACGTAGGCAACCCTCAGCGGGTTCGGTAATTTTTTGTGTCGGCCTTGGTCTTAGTATTAGCCTAGGTATCTCGTCCCGTAATCTAGAGTGGTTTGCCAAGTAAACTGATTTCGCTCAGTACTTCTGTTCGGCAAATGGAGTCATGAATGTGGTCTGTCCCATCGACATATGTTTGCGTCAAAAATTTCAAGGGTTGGGAATCTTCTACTCGTGTCGAATTTTTGAGATAACGTCTCGTGTGTTATTACTGGATGGATTTGTCCACCAAGTCTAGAGTTCTGATGGTTGTCAAAGTGCCCAAAAAGTTAATCAAATGGTGGGAAATGTTTAACTATGTTGATCAGCAGGAACTGGTTAAAATATTAGGTGACCTCACGGAACTTCTGCATGTTACCCCTCGTCCAGATTTAATAGAGACTTTGTTAGCCTTTTGGGATCCGAGTGGTTTGGTATTCAGGTTTGGAGAATGTGAAATGACTCTACTTTGGCAGAAATATCCGGTTTGTTGCATTTGCCCTATATCGAGAAGGATATGATCCGAGCATGAAATCATATTGGTGTGCAATTTTTACAGTCTTGTGGTTTAAAAAGTAAGGATATGCGTTTGGGTTATTTAAGTGATTCGTGGGTTTCCTTAGACTTTTTGTTCGCTAGATTCGGGCCCTCGAAAGGTTTTGATTGCTTTTGGGATGAATTTCATGTGACTAAGGAGAAATGGGAGAGAAAGCGTCTTGAAGTCTTCACCCTCGCTTTGTTAGGTACTTTAGTGTTTCCACTAGAAGAAAGACGTATTAATACCCGTTTGCAATCTGTGGTGATGACCGTATTTCATAAGGGTCAAAACGACAAGGGCATTAATCAAAAGGGCAGGTTCACTCTCATACCCATGATCTTAACAGAAATATATAAGGCTTTAACCGAAGTGAAGGGGGGAAGGAGATTTTTCGAGGGCAGTAACCTGATATTGCAGTTATGGATGATGGAGCATTTGCATGCACCTTCTTTAGTTAGACCAGACATGTTAGATCATTGTATTCCCAATCGAGTGAAAGCCATGGATTCTAGGTTGCGTTTGGACAAATTCTCGCTACCCGTGGGAGTCGAGGCTTGGATTGAATTTCTTGAATCAAGAATCGAGGATAGTATTTTGTGAACTTATCTGTGGCTTCGACCAAAGATGGTATTGTTGGGTTGTCAGACGCAACTCTCTTTAGTTATGTTAGGGCTCAATTTCACTAGACCATACAATCCTTCTAGGTTAATGCACTAGTTCGGTAGGCTACAGGACGTGCCACCAGCAGTGAATCTTCTGAAGGATATTGAGTACTTCAAGGACCAAGCCTTAGGTGAGAGCAGGTATGAGCAGATTTGGAAGCATTCAACAAAGTTAGGTGTGGACACACTCAAAGAAAGTTTTGATAATCTGGGCTACACTCAAGGATATGGGGTTTGGCTTCAATCTATCCCTCGGGGTATCAGTCAACCTTTACCAGCGCAGCTTAGAGGGAGAATACAGGAAGAATGCATAGTATACGATCATCAGGATGAAAGTGTAGGGTCCAAAGTGGAAACACTGAGGGTTCAGCTAGCAGATTTGTTCAAGACGGTAGAAAAGTGTCAGAATAATCTTTCCAAGTGCACTCCTCATGAAGCAGGAATACGGGCTCAAAACTTTTTCCCCAGTATCAGGGTGTCTTTACAGGATATGCTAC
>NW_025875932.1:0-2500 GCF_002878395.1 Capsicum annuum
TAAGTCCAGACTTCCTAATGAACTTAAAAGAATTTGGAAAAAATATTAAAATAGGAATCCAAACTAAAGGATACGAAGAAATGAATAGTGGAAATAATTTATTAATGTGCATAGGTTTTATTGGAAAATTAACTCTAAGTAGTAATACAAAATTTAAACTAAAAGTAAATGATGTAGTTGAAATAATGGGAAATAAAGGCATAAGTTTAATAAAACCAATAAAAATAGACCCCGAAATATATGCAGGTTTAGAATGGAATTTAAATAAATTTACTAACGTCAGAAAAATCATTATTCACTGTTTTTATCCTCGTTTTTAGTATCTTTGTGAAATCTAATATTTTTAAAATATACTACTGTTTCACCGTTTCACTGTTTTTATTGAAATAACAACTGTTTTTTTCTATATTAGTTAAGCATTCTTGTCCCTCTGCATTAAGCAGAGTATAGTTTCTAACTCCCTCTGCATTAAGCAGAGTATAGTTTCTAACTTCTTCCAGATTTAAAATAATGATTGATTTTTTAGTATATCAGTTTGTAAAACCTACTCAGTACTCCCTCTTTCCTATTGTTTCTTCATGTTTATCATTCTTATAGTTTATATTTTCCCCAGACTTTTTTTTTTACTTTACCCGGTTCATCTCTTCCTCTTAATCTATGTTCTTAACATCATACTTCTTTAACCACACCCCGGAAGATTTTTGTCTGGCAGCTAACACTCGTCCTTTTGTCTAAATTGCAGACCTATTGGACTATCAAGGCCAGAATTCCTAGGAATTTACAGATTAATCCATCGTTGGTATTAAGAAATTAAGAGGCTAACCATATACTAAGGGTAAAATTTTATGGATAATTTAATTTACATGATTTACAAAAAATATGTAAAATAACGCTAATCATGGATATAAGAACATAAATATTTTTGTGGGCAAAATATGTAAATAAGAACTTACATGAAGTAACTAGGAGAGAGGTTTCCCTTTCGGGAACCCCCTTAAGATTTGAATAGAAAACTTGAAGCCTTTATTTAAATCACAATGATACAAAGTTTATACAAGAAAGACTGGCTTGGATAAGTTTTTTGGGAGGAAGAGTTTAAACATTTCAAGGTTCTGAAGTTGGTTGGTTTCACTCTGCCTTTCTTTCTACAAGATATGCGCCTTTTATAGGCAAAATATACATAAAGGAGAGGTTCTAAGGGCTACTATGTGGCCGCAACACAGTTGGCCGACACTTTAAGATAAGGGATAAGAAAGAAAACTTTAATAATGCAAGTCGGGTACTCTTTGGGCCCCATCGTCACATGCATTATTAATTTTCTTTCAAACTTATTTTGACGCGTGCTTTAACAGTTTTTCTTTCTTTTGGAAAGTAGTGATAAAGGAAGCACTCTGACTCTGACTATTACAAGACATAAAGTAGGCATTCCCATTTGACCATACTAGCTAGTAATACAAACTGTGGCAACTGTAGATTATCTTTATGTATCCAAGTTGTGCAGGGCAATGGAGTCGAAGCTCATGCCTGAGTCGTCGTCTTCATATGGATCCTGGGCATCCTGGAATTGTGCAATACTATCTTCTTCATCTGATCTTGCAGAATTATTATCTGTATTATTTATCTCTGGCACAACTCTGTCTAAATTAGTGGGCTGTTCGTCTGGTTGTTCATCCATATATTTATCTTAAGTCTAGTTGCTGAAGAATCTGCCTAGTGTCTGTTTAATTATTGTCTCTATTATTTCATTTTTTCTCTTAGATATTAAAGTCTTCTTTAAAGTCCTATGTCCAGTTTTCGTTAATTTAGCTTTTGATGAAGAACACCCTTCATCCTCACTTTTTGGCAAAGTGACAGCCATTAACGGATTTGACTTGTCTTTACCGATCACCGTTTGAACCGGACTAGCTGTACCAACATCCGGTACAGTGGATTTCTGAGCATTTAGTGGGAAATGCACACCCTTCTCATCCATTTTTTGAAGAGATGGAGAACTCTGAGCTGGAGTCTGAGTCTGTGCATCTGTTTTGCTAACTGGATTCTGCTGGCTGAGTCTTGTTTCTAACATTTGTATTTGTTTGATCAATCTCGTGTTTTCTATGAGAAGTGATTCTTTTTGGGCATTTAGTTTCTTGAAGTTCTCTGTCATTGAAGAACAATGATTGCAGAAAATAATCTTTCCAGTCTCTTTCTGCAAATTATACTGGGGTATTTGGTCTGAATTTTGTCTAAGGGAAGGAGATATGTAATAATTTGGCCCCAAATATCCTCTAGCATGATTTGTGGCTTCGGTGAAATCATTAAAACCTTTAAAAAGAGGGGCTTTAAAACCTTGTATAGAGTCTAATACTTCTAACCATGTTTGGAAAATTCCGTTAGTTTTTCCATGAATGACTACATAGTATTTAAAACGAGGCCTACTTTTTTCTGCCATGTAATGGCATAAAGAGTTCATAGATGCCATAAAATGATTACGGTTTTGTCTATTATAAGAGATCCAGAG
>NW_025875933.1:0-1282 GCF_002878395.1 Capsicum annuum
ACAAGCGACACCTTCTTATATCCAGTTGACAGTAGCGTAGATAGCAAACATACGAACCGAAAATAAATTTATGTATCTTGTTTAGCATTTAGCAATTAGTTTTGAAAGATTTTGCTACTTCACCAATATCCGAAATGTCACAATAATGAAATAAGGATTTTAGATTTTTCTTTTTCACCAATCTTCTATATATATGACTCTATGAATGATTTTTGCTTGAAAGTCGTATTAATTGGATCTTGTTTTGCAAGAATTTTTATGAATCTATATAAATCAGGATGAATAAGTTTGTCATTAGATTAAAACGTGGGCAACCAAGCTCTAATGCTACTATTCCACTCGTTGCTTCATTCATACCTTCGGAAGTTCAAAGAGATACTACTCCTTCAAATATCAATTTTACATATTTGAAAGCCGACCAGGCAGAAAGAAGGCCTACAATAGAATATGATGCTAATATACGTGACAAAGTTAGAAGATATTATATTCAAAAGGGGTCTTGTCAGCCTAAGGATCATAATTTTCCAAAAACTCAATTTGGAAAGAAGAAAATTACAATGCATAAATTTCATCCCGGTTGGTTCAAGGGTCCATATTCCAAGTGGTTAGAGTACGGTGTATCAAAAGATGCTGCATATTGTTTGTGTTGCTACTTATTTAAAAATGAGCATGAAGTTCGTGGAAATATGGCGGATATTGCTTTTACGCAAAATGAATTTAAGGGTTGAAACAAGGCTTTGGAGAGATTCGGAACTCATATTGGAGAGGTTAATAGCATCCACAACAAGTGTTTCAACATGATGATTGACCTGATGAATCAATCATAATCTATTCGCACATCTTTTGACAAGCATTCCGAGAAAGAAAAAAATGAATCTCGGCGTCGCTTGCGTGCTTCAATCGATGTTGCAAGGTTTCTTTTGAGATTGGGATTGTCATTTTGTGGTCATGATGAGAGTGTATCATCTACAAATAAAGGTATATTTCTTGATTTGCTACTTCAGGAGCTTAATAATCGTTTCGACATTGTGAGTACAGACTTACTTCTTGGTATGGCTTGTTTACATCCCGCTAAGTCATTTGGTAATTTTGATAAGAAAAAAATAATGAGATTGGCTGAATATTATCCGAATGAGTTTGATAGCAACAAACTTCGAGATCTCAGATGTCAGCTTGATAATTTCATAGCACATGTTCGAGGTTCTGATAAAAGATTTTTCAATATGAAGGGAATTATTGATCTTGCTAAAGTATTGGTTGAATCAGAATTGTATCAGACCTG
>NW_025875934.1:0-1084 GCF_002878395.1 Capsicum annuum
AAGTTTGAGGCAATAACAAGTCTGTGATGCCCTTAGATGTTCTTGGCCGCACGCGCGCTACACTGATGTATTCAACATATTTATAGCCTTGGCCGCCAGGCCCGGGTAATCTTTGGAATTTCATCGTGATGGGGATAGATCATTGCAATTGTTGGTCTTCAACGAGGAATTCCTAGTAAGCGCGAGTCATCAGCTCGCATTGACTACGTCCCTGCCCTTTGTACACACCGCCCGTCACTCCTACTGATTGAATAACCCGGTGAAATGTTTGGATCGCGGCGACGTGGGTGCATCGCGGGCCGCCCGCGATGCTGCGAGAACTCCATTGAACCTTATTATTTTGAGGAAGGAGAATTCGTAACAAAGTTTTCGTTGGTGAACCTGCGGAAGGATCATTGTCGAAACTTGCACAGCAGAATGACCCGCGAACGTTTTTAACAACTGGGGAGTTCACACGGGCGGGGTGCTACGGCACTCCATACAAGCTCCTCCCCCTCGTCCCCAGCGCGGAAAGCGCCAAGGAATACTTAAATCAACAGCCTGCCCCTTGCGCCCCATCCGCGACGTGCATTGTGGGCATATATGCTTCTTTTGTAAATAAAAACGTCTCTCGACAACAGATATCTTAGCTCTTGCATCAATAAAAAACGTAGAAAAATGCGATACTTGGTGTGAATTGCATAATCCCATGAACCATAGAGTATTTGAACGAAAGTTGCGCCGGAAGCCATTAGGCTGAGGGCACGTCTGCCTGGGCGTCACACATCGCGTCGCCCCCTCGCATCGCGCCTCAATTATGGGGCGCGCTGTTGTCGTTCTTTTGCTACATATACTCTAATTTTTAGCGCACAACCATTCCGTCAAACAACTATACAATATATCAAACAAACATCTAAGTATTCACACTCAATAAAATGTCTGGTTAGAAGTATCAAACAAAGAGTAAGTATCAAACAAACAGTTCATATGTCAAAACAAACTTCTAAATCCTTCCTACTCTCTCTTTTGCTAATTATCAAAAGACCCATTTATGAATGAATGAATGTTTTCCCTAGCTGTGTCACAAAACCCAAATTTTACATCT
>NW_025875935.1:0-2264 GCF_002878395.1 Capsicum annuum
ATAGTATTGGTTAATAATTTCAATATTTGTTGCACTAATTTGAAATATAGTATGAATAAAACCCTAATTTTTGGTATTTCTTCTCTTTCTTTTTCGAAGTGAACTATGATATTTTATTGTTTGTTGCATTTTTTTGAAGTTTGATTTTTATTATTTGTGTTTATAAAAACAAAAAGACAATTTGGGTTGATTTGTTCTATTCTTGTTCTTGGTAAAAATAGTGAAATTGTTGTTTTTTTGTTGAACAAAATTGTACTACTATTTTTTATTTTCTCTGACAGATTACCCATTTGGTGCAACATATTAACCATCTGATGCAACAGATTTATCATATGATGCAACAGATCAACCATCTGATGCACCATAGAAACCATTAAATTACAATTCTGATGCAATGGATTAATCATATGATGCAACAGATTAACTATCTGATGCAACAGATTTACCATATGTTGCAACAGATTAAGCATCAAATAAAAAGTCTGATGCAACTAATTAAGCATCTGGTGCAATGGCTGATGCAACTAATTAAGCATCTGGTGCAATGGAAGAACCATCAGATTAATAATCTGATACAACAGATGAACCTCCTGTTGGATAAAATCCTATCAACTCTTCCAACAAAAAATATCCAAGACTTGATTTTTCCAACTAATCATTCATCTGCCGCGATAGACAACCGTATGTTGGAATAAATCTAAACAATATTGACCGTAGATAACTGTTCCAACAGATCACTCATATGTTGCAACAGATGTGTGACCTATTACACAGACCATTCATCTTTCTTAATAGATAAGTGATATATTTTGTATTGTCACAATAGATTACTCAGTCGTTGCTACAAGTTATTTAATTGCTCTTACAGATCACTCATATGTTGCAACAGATGTATGATCTGTTGCATAAACCATTCATCTTTCTCAACAGATGAGTGATATGTTTTGTATTATCGCAAAAGATTACTCAGCCGTTGTTGCATATTATTTAATTGTTTCAACAAATCACTCATATGTTGCAACAGATGATGTCACAACAGATGTGTGATTTGTTGCACAGAACAATCATTTTTCTCAACAGATGAGTGATATGTTTTGTATTATCACAACAGATTACTCAGTCGTTGCTACAGGTTATTTAACTGTTCAATATATCACTCACATGTTGCAACAGATAATGTTGCGACAGATGTGTAATCTGCTGCATAGACCATTTATTTTTCTCAACAGATGAGTGATTTGTTTTGTATTATCGCAACAAATTACTCATTCGTTGCAATAGGTTATTTAACTGTCCCAACGAATCACTCATATATCGCAATAATATGTGATCTGTTGCACAGACTATTCATATGTCTTAAAAGATGAGTGATATATTTTGTATTATTGCAACAGATTACTCATCCATTGTAACAGTTTGGTTATATGCTGCAATATATATACTACCTGGTGCAACAGACCGGTGATCTGTTGCAACTGTTATTTTACTGTTTTGCTTGTTTGATTATTTGTTATCTTTTTTTAACGATGCATTAATCAACTATAATATATATTTTTATGTTCCTATTAATTTTAGATAATATGGTTCCCAAAAGAACAAAAATCGAATCAAGTCCAAGTAAAAGAACAAGAAAAGCAGCTAGGCTACATCCACCACTCTATGAGCTTATTTTACAAGCATTACTCAATCGGGAGCAGAATATAATGAACACAGTGAGGAGGAATGTTTCAAAAGAGATGATGCAGATACTAATAGCCCTTTCACCAAAGAGTTGGTCAAAGCCTTCAGCATTGATCGTTATCCTATGAGAATGCAGTGCGATGGTGCCGCAGATTTAATGGGTGATTTCGTGGTTAAGTCAGCCATGGGAAAATCTTTCAACGCCTTCAGAAAAATACTTCGAGAAAAAAATTAGACGCTTATTTTAGGGATAGCTGGTTTGGGAAATATCTTGATTTGCCGGAGGATAAAAATGCCCATTTCAAAATAAAAATGGTATATGAACTTCTCAAGCATAAGTTTATGTATGAAAACAAAGATAAGATGGATGAGGTGTGCATAACTTACTGTGGCATGCTGTTTATTTTGGTTGGAAGGAGTTTGCCATAGTTACTGGACTAAAATGTTATCCTCCTTCTCAAGTTATACCTATTCTAATCCAAAAAAAAGCACTCCACACACCCAAAAGAGGCAAAGGCAAGTCGTGTGATCGGGATAACCTGGTGTCCATTGTTGGTCCAAGGTTCAAAAACAAAAATTTAATA
>NW_025875936.1:0-1158 GCF_002878395.1 Capsicum annuum
TTAATTTATATAATCAAAAAGTCAGAAAATTTGAATGTCATGAAGATTATATATATATATATATATATATATATATATATATTGTATGTTGCAACAAATATATTATCTTATGTAAAAAGGTTATCTATTTGTTGCAATGGATGATATAACTGTTTCAACAGATGATTTATCTGATGCAACAGATATATAATCTGTTGTCCAACTCATTGTAAATACAAAACGTTCCTGTAAAGAATTAAATTTTTTAATAGTAAATCTGAAAAGTCATAACTTATCATAATATTGTTTAATTTAATTAAGTCATAACTTCTTACAGTAATAAAAAATGTCATTAATAAATGGAGGTGAACAGTTGTGCCTTTAAATCTGTTTTATTAATTTATATAATTAAAAAGTTAAAAAAATTGGATGTCATGAAGATAATTTATTTTTTTAAATATATATATATATATATTATTTGTTGCAACAGACATATTATCTGATGCAACAGGTTATCTATTTGTTGCAAATCATGATATATCTGTTGTAACAGATGATTTATCTGATGCAACAGATATATTATTGGTTGTCGAAAACAGTGTAAAAAAAATGGTTCATGGAAAGAACTAATTATTAATAATAATAAAGCTTAAAAGTCATGACTTATCATAATATTGATTAATTTAATTAAGTCATAACTTTTTGCAGTAATCAAGAATGTCATTAATAAATGGAGGTGAACAGTTGCGATTTTTTGTCTAACTCGTTCAAGTTCAATCCTTTATAAATAGGTCCCTCCTTACTCAATCATTCATTTTACTACACACTATTTATTCCTCGCTTTTGTTACACCTTCAACTACTTCCTTTTCAAGGACTTGATAGCTTTTTCCTGTCTCTGGTAAGTTTTTTTCTTGATTTTTGTGTAAATATACGTTGTATTACATTACATTCGAATTCTTTCATTTCTTTACTTTTGTGTTTACATGTGTGTTTTGTCAACTTATGCATTTTTTAGATATGGCTGATCTTGTGTGGGATGTCGCTATTTTACGAGATGCCATGAGGGAACTGCAGAAGGAGGTTCATGACCTGCATTGGGAGTTGGCCGCCGTCAGAGTAAGGATGCTGCAGGAGATCCGCAGGTTGCGGAGGGCGCTGCTGCTGCCCTTTGAAGATT
>NW_025875937.1:0-1022 GCF_002878395.1 Capsicum annuum
CTAAATTATATTTGTGTCACATAAATTGAGATAAAAAAGTTACACACACGCGCGCGCACACATATATATATATATATATTGGAAGGGGGGAGGTGTGGAGGTGGAGTAGGGTAGGGGTTTAAAAAAAATTTTGCATTTCATTAATAAATAATATGAATAGTTGAACATTTTAAAGATAACATAACTTGGCATGCTCGAATAAAATATTTCAATAATGATAAAAAATAATATTTTAATACAATTCCTGTATCACACAAATACCTATAGTAGTGTATTAATGTCAATTGATCCTTTAGCAGCTATTCATTAAATAATAAATAATTGCAAGTGATAGAGAATTAAATAATGAAAAATATAATATTTATTACTTCTCAGTTATATGGTGAATGCTTTGATACATAAATCAACCAATGAAGTAGAAAAAGTTTTATTGTGCGGTTGACTTTTTCTATAGGAAATCATAGGAGTAGGAGTTGATAAGAGCAACGAGTTTTTAATTATCCAAAACTGAATAACAAGGCGGAAATACAGAATAATAAAATAAATGATATTTATAGTCAGAAGTGAAAAATCGTATGGATACAATTTTCATTTTGTATCTTGGTTGATTGGATCATTTGTATCTCACGTAGAATTTTGAGTTTTTAAGTTTTAGAAAAAAATGCTATCAAGTTCTTAATAAATCTTGTATACAGATGGTATCAGAGCAGAGTAATTTAAAAAGTACGGAAGAGATATATATTAGAGTTAGAGTTAGATTTATATTAGAGTTAGAGTTAGATTTAGAGTTAGAGTTAGAGAATTAGATTTAAAGTTAAAAAATTACCTACGAAAAAGTTAAATTAATTATGCGAAGACCATTTAAAAATAGAGAAGCTTTTAGAAAAATTAAAAAATCATTAATTAGTAATTATTCAGAATATATAAATCTAAATAAAACAAAAGAAAATCCACAAAAACTAGCCTATTTAATTACATTAATATCTAGTATTGAATCAAAGTTAATAACACATTTAAAATCT
>NW_025875938.1:0-1129 GCF_002878395.1 Capsicum annuum
GGGATATAGTTTAGTGCAGCACCTTATGGTTATTTGTGAATAATGCTTTCCATTCTGGTTAGTCTTCTTCTATTTTTGTTTTCATATTTGTCTAATATTCTCCTCTGTTTACTTCTGTTAATCCTTTTTCCTTTTTATCAAGTAGGTCTTCAATTTAGATTAGCTAAGTCGATAGTCTTCTTTGACTGTTCTGTTCTATCGAGTGGTTTGATATTGAGATTAGCTAAATATTTTGCTATTTCCTAAAGCTTTTTGAATTCAAATCATACCCTTGTGATGCTTCAATATTTCTTTACTTGTACACTTGCAGTTGCCTCTATCTGCTACTAGCTTGCTTGATCGAGATGAGTTTTTCAGGGTTTGATGCTTATTTTACTTGTGTTAGATATAATTTTAATAACAATGCTAACTTTTCATGTTTTTTGGTATAGTAGAACTGGAGTATTTAATGAGGCTTCCATCATCTTTGTTATGGTTGAATATGGTTGTTGCTTCTTGCTTATTTATTTTTATAAAATATTGCTGAATACAAATTACTTCACTTCCCTAATACAAGGGCACATTAAAAATTTGCTTCAGATTATTAATTTATTTGTGTTCCATGACATGAAGTATCAGGGAAGCATTAATATTCTACAAGTTGACCTAATTTACAAATTTTATCATATTGACGTTTGCTAAGAGCTCAAGACCAAAAAGTATTTGTGCATCATTTTTTAACATCAGGTACAATCTGAGGCCACATGTTTTAGGCCATGTTGATGTTTCTTTTCATGTTTCTAAAACTACAAATATGTAAATATTCACTAGATAAAATGGTTGGATTCTTTTTAAAATACTTAACCACATGCAATCTTGGAAGAAACAGAGATGATGTTTGTTGGTCCTCTATTTATCTCCTTAGAATGTTTAGTAGCTTGATACTTATACACCTTAATTGTCCCTTCAAATTGGTGATGCTTATACACCTTGATTGTTACTACAACTTGGTCAAAGTGAAATGTTTCTCCTACAGACTTTGAGAAATGATAAAACACACGGGAAATGGAGAGAATGTGGATCTACATTATAAATATTTTCACTAGCATGTTTTTGTAGAAGGCAATGTTCAATTTAGGTGACATTGGTA
>NW_025875939.1:0-3889 GCF_002878395.1 Capsicum annuum
TTCTATTTTTCAGGTGGGTCCTGAACATATGGTAAAATCCCATTTTTCAGAAGGGCCCTAAACGTAAGGTAAAATCCCATTTTTCAGGAGGGTCCGAAACATATGGTAATTTCTTATTTTTCCATGAGGGTCCAGAACATAAGGTAAAATCCTATTTTTTAGCAGGGTCCTGACTAGAAGTTAAATCCCACTTTTAAAGAGGGTCCTGAACAGAATGTAAAGTCCCATTTTTCAAGAAATTCATGAACAGCAGGTAAAATCCTATTTTTCATGAAGGTCCTGAATAGAAAGTAAAATAAAATTCCATTTTTCAGGAGAGTCCTGAATAGAAATTAAAATAAAATCCCATTTTTTAGGAGGATCTTGAACAGAAAGTGAAATCCCATTCTTCAGGAGGGTCCTAAACTGAAAGTAAAATCCTATTTTTTATTAGGGTCCTGAACAGAAAGTAAAGTCCCATTTTCCAGAAGGGTCCTAAAGAGAAAGTAAAGTCCCATTTTCTAGGAGGGTCCTAAAGAGAAATTAAAATCCTATTTTCTAAGAGGGTCCTGAACAGAAAGTAAATTCCCATTTTCCAGGAGGGTCCTGAACAGAAATTAAATTCCCACTTTTCAGGAGTGTCCTGAACATATGGTTATATCCCATTTTCCAGAAGGGTTCTGAATATAAAGTAAATTCCTATTTTACAGGAGAGTTTTGAAAATAAGGTAAAATCCAATTTTTCAAGAAGGTGTTGAACATAAGGTAAAATCCTATTTTTCAGGAGGGCCCTGAACATAAGGTAAATTGCCATTTTCCAGGAGGGACCTAAACATAAGATAAAATCCCATTTTTCAGCAGGGTTCTGAACATAAGTTAAATTCCCATTTTACAGGAAGCCCCAGAACATAAGGTAAAATCCCATTTTTTATGAGGGTCCTGAACATAAGATAAAAATCCCATTTTTCAGGAGGGTCCTGAACAGAAAGTAACGTTAGAAAGTAAAGTCCCATTATTCAGGGGGGCCCTGAACAAAAAGTAAATTCCTATTTTTCAAGAGGGTCCTGAACAGAAAGTAAATTTCTATTTATCATGTGGGTCCTGAACATACGGTAAAATCCCACTTTTCAGAAGGGTCCTAAACATAAGGTAAAATCATATTTTTCAGGTGGGTTCGAAACATAAGGTAAATTCTAATTTTTCCAGAAGGGTCCTGAACATAAGGTAAAATCCTATTTTTTTGGAGGGTCCTGAACAGAATGTAAAATCCCATTTTTGAAGAGGGTCCTGAACAAAAGTAAAAATCCCATTTTTGAAGAGGGTCATGAATAAAAGTAAAAATCTCATTTTTTTCAGGAGGGTATGGAACATAAAGTAAAATCTCATTTTTTAGGAAGGTCCTGAAAAAGACAGTAAAATCCCATATTTCAGGAGGGTCCTGAACATAAAGTAAAATCCCATTTTTCAGGAGGGTCCTGAACAGAAAGTAAAGTCCCATTTTCCAGGGCGTCTTGAACAGAAAGTAAGGTCCCATTTTTCAAGAAATTCATGAACAGAAGGTAAAATCCAATTTTTAATGAAGGTCCTGAATAGAAAGTAAAAGAAAATTCCATTTTTCAGGAGGGTCCTGAATAGAAAGTAAAATAAAATCCCATTTTTCAGGAGGATCTTGAACAGAAAGTAAAATCACATTCTTCAGGAGGGTCCTAAACTGAAAGTAAAATCCCATTATTCAGGAGGGTCCTAACCAGAAAGCAAAATCCTATTTTTTAGTAGGGTACACAAGAGAAAGTAAAGTCCCATTTTCCAGGAGGGTCCTTAAGAGAAAGTAAAGTCCCATTTTCCAGGAGGGTCCTAAAGAAAAATTAAAATCATATGTTCTAAAAGGGTCCTGAACAGAAAGAAAATTCCCATTTTACAGGAGGGTCCTAAGCAGAAATTAATTTCCCACTTTTCAGGAGTGTCCTGAACATAAGGTAAAATCCCATTTTCCAGAAGGGTTCTGAATATAAAGTAAATTCCTATTTTTCAGGGGAGTCCTGAATAGAAAGCAAAATAAAATTCCATTTTTTCGGAGGGTCATGAATAGAAAGTAAAATAAAATCCTATTATTTAGGAAGATCTTGAATAGAAAGTAAAATCCCATTCTTCAGGAGGGTCCTAAACTGAAAGTAAAATCCTATTTTTTAGTAGGGTCCTAAACTAAAAGTAAAGTCCCATTTTCCAGAAGAGTCCTAAAGAGAAAGTAAAGTCCCATTTTCCAGGAGGGTTCTAATGAGAAATTAAAATCCTATTTTCTAAGAGGGTCCTGAACAGAAATTAAATTCCCATTTTCCAGGAGGGTCCTAAACAAAAATTAAATTCCCACTTTTCAGGAGTGTCCTGAACATAAGGTTATATCCCATTTTCCAGAAGGGTTCTGAATATAAAGTAAATTCCTATTTATCAGGACAGTCTTGAACATAAGGTAAAATCCAATTTTTCAAGAGAGTGCTGAACAAAAAGTAAAATCCTATTTTTCAGGATGGCCCTGAACATAAGGTAAATTGCCATTTCAAGGAGGGTCCTAAACATAAGATAAAATCTCATTTTTCAGGAGGGTCCTGAACATGAGGTAAATTCCCATTTTATAGGAGGCTCCTGAACATAAGGTAAAATCCCATTTTTTATGAGGGTCCTAAACATAAGGTAAAAATCCCATTTTTCAGAAGGGTCCTGAACAGTAAGTAAAGTTAGAATTAAAGTCCCATTATTCAGGAGGGTCCTGAATAGAAAGTAAAATAAAATTCTATTTTTTAGGAGGGTCCTGAATAGAAAGTAAAATAAAATCCCATTTTTCAGGACCATCTTGAACAGAAAGTAAAATCCCATTCTTCAGGAGGGTCCTAACCTGAAAGTAAAATCCTATTTTTTAGTAGGGTCTAGAATAGAAAGTAAAGTCCCATTTTCCAGGAGTGTCCTGAAGAGAAAGTAAAGTCCCATTTTCCAGGAGGGTCATAAAGAGAAATTAAAATCATATTTTCTAAGAGGGTCCTGAACAGAAAGTAAATTCCCATTTTACAGGAGGGGCCTGAGCAGAAATTAAATTCCAACTTTTCAGGAGTGTCCTGAACATAAGGTAAAATCTCATTTTCCAGAAGGGTTCTGAATATAAAGCAAATTCCTATTTTTCAGGAGAGTCTTGAAAATAAAGTAAAATCCAATTTTTCAAGAGGGTGCTGAACAAAAGGTAAAATCCTATTTTCAGGAGGGCCGTGAACATAAGGTAAATTGCCATTTTCCTGGAGGCTCCTAAACATAAGGTAAAATCCCATTTTTCAGGAGGGTCCGAAACATAAGGTAAATTCTTATTTTTCCATGAGGGTCTTGAACATAAGGTAAAATCCTATTTTTTAGGAGGGTCCTGAACAGAAGCTAAAATCCCATTTTTAAACAAGGTCCTGAACAAAAGTAAAATCCCATTTTTGAAGGGGGTCCTGAATAAAAGTAAAAATCTCATTTTGTTAGGAGGGTCTGAAACATAAAGTAAAATCTCTTTTTTTAGGAGGGTACTGAAAAAGACAGTAAAATCCCATATTTCAGGAGGGTCCTGAACATAAAGTAAAATCCTATTTTTCAGGAGGGTCTTGAACATAAAGTAAAATCCTATTTTTCAGGATGGACTTGAACAGAAATTAAAGTCCCATTTTCCAGGGGATCCTTAACAGAAAGTAAAGTCCCATTTTTCAAAAAATTCATGAACAAAAGGTAAAATCCTATTTTTCATGAGGGCCTTGAATAGAAAGTAAAATAAAAGTCCATATTTCAGGAGGGTCCTGAATAGAAAGTAAAATAAAATCCCATTTTTTAGGAGGATCTTGAATAGAAAGAAAAATCCAATTCTTCTAGAGGGTCCTAAACTGAAAGTAAA
>NW_025875940.1:0-1020 GCF_002878395.1 Capsicum annuum
AATTTGGAGAGCTTCTCATTGATTTGCTCTAAGATTTTTCCCGAAACTTTGAAGTCATCACTTAGAGTAGGGAATTTCTCCTTTTGGAATTCTGGAATTTTAAAGATTGCTCCTTTTCTGCACTGTTATTTACATAAAAGGCAGAGCAACTCCAAGGAGAATTTGAGGTTCTGATAATCCCATTTTTTAGTAAATGGTTTATCTCGATTTTGCAGATTTCCATTATTTCTTAGTTCATTTGAAAGGGCCTAGCCTTTGTAGGAATGACCTGTTCGTTGAAACCAGTAATATACGGAAGTTCTACTAAATGTCTTTTTCTTTCCCAAAAGGCATTAGGAAATTCGGAACAAATTTCTTCTTTGAAAGTTTTTTGAAGTTTGGCAATTTTATTTACCATCTTCGGGGTTTTTTAAATTTGTTCAATTTTCTTTATTTGAATTTCTTGTTTAAGAAATCAAATGTGTGAAGAAAGTCTGTTAATTTTAAAAGCAGTCCTCTCTTTAGTAAGGTAGCCTTCTTCTTGTGAGATGGGCCTTAATAAGGGGAAGAACAGATTTTGATGTAAAATCGTTGTGCGAATTCCATCAAAATTACTAGTGCAAGGTTGAATTTGTTTGACAATAGGTATTCCTAGAATGATATCTTTGGTGATACCTTCAGTGATGACAAAATCATTAACAAGACAAATGCCATTGTTAGAGATATGAGCTTTAGAAAGCTTATAATCGATTTTTATCTTTTTTCCTGTGGCGGAGTATAAACGAGAAGTGCTTTTTTGTAGATACTTGGTGGGTACAAGTCCCTTGATGATACAATTGCTATCGGCTCCAGTATCACAGACGGTGACACTATTAAGAATGAAGTCTTTGTTTATGCCAATTTTTATGGCGATGTGTTCGCTATAAGGTTTAATGGCCGTGATAGCTATACCGGAGGTAGAGGGAGAGTCTGAGCTGGGGAACGAACCTGGCTCTTTGAGATGATCGTTTTGAATAAGATCAGAGATTATTGGGGAAGCTC
>NW_025875941.1:0-3264 GCF_002878395.1 Capsicum annuum
TAATTTGGGACGGAGGGAGTATAATAACCTAACGCTAATCATTAGTTTTCACTTAATGTGCAACTAAAAGTCATCCAATTACCAATACATATACAAATCAAATGCAAAACATTAGCTGAAGATCGAACATAACACTCAGTACGAAATTCAAAGACGGATTTAAAATTCTAAATTTATAAACTCTTACGGCAACACCATATTAATGTTATACAACACAACGATAACATACTCAATGTATTTTAATACAGTAGGTTCACAAAGAATAAAATGTACGCAGTTTGTACCATTATCTCAAAAATGAGATATAAACTATTTTCGATAGACACTGAACTCAACAAAATATATTTCTTAATATATTTGGACAAAAGTTACTGCTAAGTGCTAATGCACATTGCTAAGTAATTAACAGGAAAATGCGAATAGTACAAAAAAGGTAAATTCAGAAACCCATGGTGATAACTACAATAATTTGCCCCAAAACAGTACAATCGAAAAAAAAAAAAGAAATTAAAAACCAACCAAAAAGGAAAGAAAGATATGGGGACACTCTGGAACCTGCAGGCAGAGGCGGATATAGAGTAGAACGTGTGGGTTTTCGAGAACCCACATTCACTATCGTAAGGCTTAAAATTACGTAGAAAAATAGTTAAAAGTTATAAATATTAATAGGTGGAATCCCATAACTAAACCAAGGGATAGCTTAATGATAGGAAAGGAGTCCTTAGGAATCCACAAGTTTGAATTCTGAATCCGTCTATTACTGTGTTTAAATAAAGAAAGCAAAGAAGTTACATTTCCCAACTACTAAAAATGAAAGCAAAGAAGTTACATTTCCCAACTACTAAAAATGAATAAATCATAAATGGGTTGTGGAGATGGACATGCAGTGTCCCCCACAACCTCATTGATCGATACATTCCATTTATTTTTATCAAAGTCATATTTAACACTCACCTATAGTCCTGCTGTATTCTCATTGAAACATAAACTAGTTCCTTTTGCTAAACAACGTAGTAAAAGAAAAACACGACATCTAGCTATACTAAAACTTTCATTATCCTCGAAATCCAAAACTTTCATTATCCGTGAAATCCAAAAGAAGATTAAATCACAAAAATCTATTTTACTCAGCCTTACATAAACTACAAAATTGCGCTAAAGAACATGTTCCATATATGCCACTAGTAGTAATGTTTGTCTTATGATCGGTAGCTGTGGAGGTGGAATGGCACTAAGGTGTATCTAGGTCAGTGTATTTAAAGGCAGTTCGGAGTGAGGCATAGTCAAAAACGCATCTAGGCGTTATTGGGAGGCAAAAGTATTGATAGGTGAACGCTTAGAAATTTGAGGCGTTTCTATAAGTATTGAGGCGTTCATTTAAGTGTAAGGACAAATTGGGCATAAACCCAGAAACTTTACAAAAGTATAATTTTTTTTTTCTATTATTTTTCTTTTAATTCTTTTAAAGTCACACTGTGTCTACTTTTTGAGTTATTTACTTTTTTTTTGCTCTCTTTTGAAATATAGTACTTCCTCTATTTCATAATAAATGAATTGTTGAATTTTAGCATACAGATTAAGAAAAAAATATTAAAGACATAAATTTAACACAATTTTTCATTTTTATCCCAAAAAAAAAGAAAAAGTTGACCTGTGATACCTTTTCAAAAGTTAATTGATTGTCAAATCATAAGGATAAATTTGAAAAAAAAAAATTTAATGATTCGCTTATTTTGAAACATCAATAAATACCCCAACAATTCACTTATTGCAAAATAGAGGAAGTACATGATAAATGGGTGCATAGATATACTGTTCGAGTGATAGGTAGATGGGGGCTGATTAATTTTGTACTATTTTTATACAAACTTGTATTTTTAAGGACATATAATAGTTTATTATGTTGTTTTGGAGGTTTAGTAAAATATGCATTTCACAACAAGAACTTCAAACACATGTTCAACTAATCATATGAATAATCAAATGAAGTTGTAACTCTGCATTCACAATTTTGAACTTCAACAATGAGTTCAACCCAACTTATGAACATTAACAAAATAAAGTTCAAACTATTTTTTGAAAAATAGCAAAATCAAACATTTAGAAAAAGATGAAGATTAGAAGATTCAAGTCCACCAAATTCACGATGTGTCCTTAAGAAAATTATTTCCCTCAAGTACCCGAGGTTATGAAATATATCCTCCTAGCATAAAATGAATCACTTTGACAGAATAACAGTACCTCAAACTCTGTCGAACTACGAACACACTCAACGATAGCAAATCACACTAGAGTTTTTCAAGAAAAAGGAGAGTTTTTTTCTTTAAAATTTCATGTCTATACCTGAGGAAAAATTCAGATATTTATAGCCATCAAGGCGTTGCTTTATGAAGAGAAGCAATGATTTAGAAAGGTGCACCCCTTCATAAAGGTGCAGCTCTTCGAAAAAGGTGCAACTCTTCAAAAAAGTTACAACCCGTTGAAAAGGTCATCACCATCAAAATCAAAAAAGTGTCTATTCAAATTGCATCTTTTCTCTTGGTGTTTTTTTTTTAAAACACCTATTCATTTTTCATTCACACTTCTTAAAAATAAAAAAATCTCGCACATGTATGGGGAATGACTATTTTATAAAAAAATTTACAGATAAGTATGTGATTTACAAGCAAAGACTAGTTGCATCTGGATAAGTAGGTTTTCCTTTGAATTTTTTGTAGTGAACTTATATCGGATGCACTCGATCAATCGATAAATGTGATATTTTTGAATCGTCGAGCTATATCTATGCCTTTGTAACTATTAATTTTATTTTTTTCCCGTTATTTTATGTTTTGTTATTAATACATATAGATTTTTACATCTTGCTGTAAATATTTTACTTCTTGGGATTAGTTCTATTCCTGATATTTTCCAGTATAATACTAATGATTTATCTATATTTTTATCAGTTATTGCCACTAAATAATTCGCACTTATTATAAATTTAAATTTTTAGTATATTAAATTTCCTTTTATAGCAGTTATTATACTTTTTTCTATAAGTTTTATAATTTTATTATCTGCTAACTATAATTCTATTGGTGTATCTATTCTTTCTCTAAAACATGCTTTTATCAATATCTCTGTTCCTCCAAGGTGTACATATTTTATTGGGTTTTTACTTTTTATATCGTTTATTTCTTTATTAATTATTTTTTTTGTTACTAGTGGTATACTAGCTCTACCTTTTGCATATCTACAGTCTATTACATGTTCCTTTTGGCT
>NW_025875942.1:0-1162 GCF_002878395.1 Capsicum annuum
CACGTAAAAGGTGTCACGTCAGATAAAAAGGTTGACAAACGGTGTCACGTCAGCTAAAAAAGACGGCCAAAATACACTAAAACATTTGATAGTTCAGGAGCACTGGATACTTTAATCTATTAAAGATCACAAAGTTAAAAAATATTTTAATATATTCTACCTATCTTTGGGTTAAAATTACAAGATTTAAATTTTTTTTTTTTACCATTTTAAAAACTTTGTTTCAAATAAACAAATTAAAAAGCACAATTAAATAAAATTTTGATCACTTTGAATACAGCAGCTCTTCTGATCTTTTTAAATGCACAATTCAGAAGTATTTGTATCGAACAAAAATAAACATATTGTAAAACCAAAAGTGCAAGTATTCATGCACACAAAGGCAACAAATTAAAGGATGTCAGAATGAATGAATTAGATGAAGAAAAACGTGTGTATCTCATCAACAAAAACTATGGTGATGTAATGAAAGATCTTACAACTTGTATCGCAGGGTATATAGATGTTTAGTCCCAGTCAAGAATAATGCAATTCAGAGAATATGTTAGCAATTGGCACAAGAATTGGATTATAAAATGAAAGTTTCGTTCTACGTTACTTTTAGAGACTGAGCTCTCTAATGATTTAACTACAACTACACAAGCAAATTTATATACTCACGAGATAGTATTAGTTATCAACGAAAACAGGGAATACAGAAATGCAACTACAGATTGATGGCTTGTTCCTTCTTCCTGATCATGTAAGTGGTGCCTTATCTCTTATCTACATTAACGCACACCCTCATAAATATCACTGTCAATAACCTTCATCAAAATCCAGAACGAAATTTTGAGAAAGTTAACAAAACTAAATGAAAATGAAAGTGTACTCATAGAGCAACAAATTAATCCATCTCAACGGATGCCTTTTGCCATTCTGAAACCCTTTTCCTTGCGCTTCATTTTGACGCTGACATTCTAGATGAGAATTGTGTGTGTTGGCACAAGACACAAAGCGTTTTTTGAGAATTCAAAATGGGATACGGGTATTTATATATTTGTCGGCGCACAACTGAGTGGATGGATAGTTGATGAGTCGGTGAACGACTTCTATAAAACTCACCCTGTTACTCCTGTTTCAACTATGCAGATGTTAATTTGACATGTATTATATTAGTCAA
>NW_025875943.1:0-1071 GCF_002878395.1 Capsicum annuum
TAATTAAAGTGTAATTTTGACACCCTTAGTGCCTAGTGGCACATACGTGGCACACACGTGTGCCTACGTGGACACTTCAGGATGTTGTGCGACGTATGTGCCACGTAGGCACTAAGGGTGTCAAAATTACACTTTTAAATAGTTCAGGGGGTAATAGGACCCCCTTTAAGTTGAGGTGTGTCATAACCTTTTTGGGTGTAGTTCAGGGGTGGTAATTAGGTATTATCTCATTAAAATTAAATGATTTTATCTATTGTGAAATTTTTTAATGAAGTGTAAAAGTTTAAATCACTTTTCAGAGATTCTTCACACGAACATATTTTTTAGTATAAGCACATATATATTTTACATCTTCACAGCTAAGAGAGACAGATCAATTTGAATCATATTTGTGGTATGGTTATTTTTCTTTTTTATTTCTATATTTAAAATCTTTTCTTGTTTTTTAAAAAACTTTTTTAAAATTTGGTACTTGTTAAATTTTTCTTATTCTAACATTTTTATATTTACTTGTTTAGAGTACGCACCTTACTTTAGTGAATTCACTTTTATAAAATCACTTACATATAGAAGAATGATGGTCCTTAAAATGTTGATTAAATTTTTTTCCTTCATTAAGATTATCTACAATAAATAAATTTCTAAAATTCAGGATATAGATATAACTAAGGCAGGTTTAAAAAAGTATTAAAAGAGTAAAATTTAAAAGCTATAAAGTAATATAAATAAAGTTTGAAAAGCTCACATATTAGGAGTAATGCAAAAGAAGGCAAAAATAAGTGATGTCTTTCTTATTTTTTTGTTGAGTTCTAAGTTTCGAGTGATTAAAAGTAACCTCTCATTACTATTCGTCATTCACCAATTTAAAGCCCAACAAATAATATCATCTTCGATCTCCATTATAAAGTTTATTCAACCACAATTTTAATTGTAGCTCCCATCAAGTTTAAAAAAACTGCATATAAAGGTAAGTAGAATAAATTTTGGGATAATACTCACGAAAATACCTGAACTTTGATCGAATTTCTAGTTGAGCATACTGAACTTTGCGGGGGTTCTATTCCTCCCCCC
>NW_025875944.1:0-1134 GCF_002878395.1 Capsicum annuum
TGGTTGCACTTATAGTACTTAATTTTGGCTAACTCTCTTTTTGATCTATTTTTCGTGAACCTGATAGACTTACGAAAAGATTTTCTAGTTTCACATTCTTCTTTGGTTTTATGACTAGAACATTTATTTCTATAGGATTTATCAGGCTTTGGATATCTTTGGGTTTTTCTTGCTAAGGGTTTATCCATACCAAATTATTCACAAAAATCTCCTAATTGAGATTTTTCTCTGAGTTTGTTGAGCTTAATCTTTCTGGCTAATTTTAACTCGTTGTAAAGGGATAAGCCTTCTTGAGTACAAGCTACAATAAGCTGACCATAAGTTTTTTCTGAATACTGGACTTCGCCATAAGATCCTCTAAGTGATTTCCTAACTCTTTCAACAAATAAAGGTGGAAGACCATTAATGAATTTACCTTTCCAATGGTCATACTTACTTTCGGGTAAATCCATAACCCTACTAAGAAAGGTGTATTTATACCATCTAAATTCTCCTAAGTGTTTGCATTTTAAACCATTAAGAAAAGTTCTAATGTTTTCATACTAATTGGTAAATCTTCCTCCAAAATATTCAATAATTGTAAGCATAAGGGTATAGACAGCATTTGATCGTCCTGCCCGTTGTGGTCGACCTAGATTATCTTTTCCAGATTTATCATTGGTGGCATTAAAAATAGCCTCGCGTTTATCATCGTCTAGGAAATTATCCCACCAGCCTCGAAGTTGGCCAGTTAATCCCGTAACAATCATTTTACAAATTGTTGGGTCAGTACGATTGGCTCGATTCTCTGCTGAAGCAGTGGCCGTAGCAATAGTAGCATACATGGATATCCGATGAATAAGAATAGAGATTTGTCGATCTGATAATCCATCAATATTCCATTCATAAATAGCTTCTCCACTATAAGAAGTATTTATTTGATTTCAATCTCTTTCCTCTATCAGAACATCTTGAGGATTTGGACGTGGATAATATGCAGTAGACATACGGGGAATATCAGCATATTTTTTTCCTAGTTGTTTTTTAATCATACCTTTTAGCTTATTTAGCTCGAAAAAGTATATATCTCCAGTATTTTGAGTGGATTCGATATTATCAGCAAAATTAGATTCGAGTTTTTGCACAAAATCATCA
>NW_025875945.1:0-1549 GCF_002878395.1 Capsicum annuum
TTTTTCGATGATGTGCTGATGGTATTATTAGGCGGTGCATCTCAGATGTAGAGGTGTTTAGCATACTGGAAGCAAGCCATGCTTCCCAAGTTGGAGGTCACCATGTAGGTGAACGGACGGCCAAGAAAGTACTACAAAGTGGCTACTATTGGCCTTCATTATTTAAGGATGCCTACGATTTTGTAAAAAGATGTGATCAGTGCCAGCGGCAAGGTTCTATCTCAAAGCACTATGAGATGCCCATGTACAAAATGCTTAAAGTAGAGTTATTCGATGTCTGGGGTATTGACTTCATGGGCCCATTTGTGAGCTCATTTAGGATGAAATATATCTTAGTTTCTGTGGATTATGTATCCAAATAGGTCGAAGCAGTCGCTCTAGCTAATAATGAAGGTAAGTGTGTTGTGGCGTTCTTAAAGAGAAATATCTTCTCTCATTTTGGGGTACCTCGTACCATCATAAGCGATGGAGGATCACATTTTTGCAACAAGCTGTTCAAAGACGTATTGGCAAAGTATGGGGTTAAGCAACATAAGGTAGCTACACTGTACCACCTACAAACTAGTAGGCAGGTGGAGGTTTCAAACTGGGAAATCAAGCTGATCCTTGCTAAAACTGTGAATGCCAGCAGAAACGATTGGTCTAGGAAGCTGGATGATGCCTTATGGGCATATAGGACCGCGTTTAAGACACCAATTGGCATGTCACCATACCAACTAGTTTATGGAAAGGCTTGTCACTTGCCAATTGAGCTAGAACATAAAGAAATGTGGGCACTGAAGCAGCTTAACCTAAACTGGGATGATGCTATAAATATAAGATTGGAACAGCTGAACGAGATAGATGAATTCCATCTAAATGCATATGAAAGAGCAGATCTTTACAAGGAAAGGATGAAAAAGTACCATGATCGGAGGATTATCGAACGAAACTCTCAGAAAGGCGATTTGGTACTCCTTTTCAACTCCAGACTGAAGTTGTTTCCAGGTAAGTTGAAGTCTAAATGGTTTGGTCCATTCAGAATCAGCCAAGTCTACTCATCTGGAGTAGTGGAGTTAGAAAATAATGATGGTAGTGTCCTTAAGGTTAATGGCCAAAGAGTGAAGCTATATATCGGTCCAACCAACTCGATAAAATGTATAGCCACCATATATCTTGATGAAGTCTAAGTAATCGAGATAACTGTGTCGTGTCACGATAATAAATCAAGCGCTACATGGGAGGCAACCCATTATTTTACTAGGATTTTGTTTTTGGTAAATGAAAATTCAAAAAGAAGAGTCAAGCCACGACTAAAACTAAGGCGCTTGGTGGGAGGCAACCCATCCTTCTAATCATTTTTGCTGTTTTTGATTAAGTGTAGGTGCATGAAGTACAAAGGAGGAGATTAGTCCCAATTTTGATTTGGAAGTGAGCCATGTCAATGGTGGTAAGTGTAGAAGGGATGGAATAATACAGGTAAGTGGGAGTGATCAAATGTGTAAGGCTCAAGTATGATTTGCATTAGAGTCGCACCTCGAATTATGTAGATTCGACCTAAAAAGTTTCA
>NW_025875946.1:0-3251 GCF_002878395.1 Capsicum annuum
TTTTTTTTTTTTGCTTCAACGCATGAAGGCTTGCTTCTTTCTGCCTTCGATGCCTTCATTTATAGTGGATGATTTACATAGTTTTACGTACTAATGTTTTATACGTTTCTAAAACTTTACTAAAAAATCTAGTCCTATCTTTTTACAAAGTCTTCCTAACCTAATTATTTCCCTGACATAATTTACATAAAATTCTTTACATAAAGACTTTAATATCTAACTATAAGACAAAAATCATAAATACTTTTGGCTTAAAAAGTCAAAAAGCCTAATCTATCTAAAGACTTTATAAACTTTATACAATAGATTTTACGTAAAATTGTGAAAGTTTGTTACATGTCGCTTTCAAAATTTAATAGCTTTTTTTATCTCCATTATTGCTTCCGTTGATATCTTTTTTTCGTATCTGTTGCTTTTATATCTTCTTTCCGACTGGCATGCTTATCTTCTTGATTTTTAATTTAATTCTAGCCGAACTTTTGGGATAATATTATCTTCTCCATTACATCTCGAACATTGATGATCTGGATATTTGTGTCCAATATCTTGCAATATCTTGTCAATAATCCATCTGATATAAATCCTCTCTTAATTGCCCTTGCAGTAGATTGTTTTTCTGGGTTAAGTAATGTCATTATCCATTGTCTAACATCTTCCATATCTGTTGGTCGTAGTTCTTTTGAATTTGAATAAATCATTTGATGGTTTCTTGAATAATAGCTCCATATTCGGTTTCAATTGGTATAATTGTTTGCTAGTTCTTGAATAATTGTAGCTAGTCCAATAAGTCGTTTGTTTGCATAAAAATCAGGTATTTCGATTCTGGGTATCTCTGGCTGCTGCACAATATCTTCTGGTATAATCATATCTCTGGTTAATTCTATTTTTACAACTTGTATAACTGGTTTTATCTCGTCGTATAATATCTCTGCTGGTGCAGTATAACACTTAATATAAAATAGACTTTCTTTGGTTACTCTTTTATAGGTGTTGAATATTTTTTGTAATTCTTCTATAGCTGATAGTTCTTCTCCATCTTGGGTGTATATGGTATTTAATAATCCATAATCAAAAAAAAAAATTATTAAGGTTGGGTTGGTTTTGGGTAGTGCAATTAGCTTGTTGTGACCTTGTAATCTTTGGGTTACATAGTTTGTGTTGGGTTCTTTGATATCTGTAGCTCTGGGGTTAAGGTTTAGAAAAGTTTGTAATCGGTAGATATTTTCTATGTATTTTTGGATTGTATAGTTATAAACTTTTTTATCTTGGTTCAGACTATCTCGATTTGTGGTAATTTGTAGGGGTATGTTCAAGAGGCCTTTTTGTATTTTTGGTGTAAATTATTTTTCAAATATCTTATTTAAGTTCATATTCTGGTATCTTTGTCCAATAACTTCTTTGCTTGTACCTGCAATTGTAGATTGATAAACGTTATGGGCTTTATGGAGTGTCCCAACGTCTCCTTCTAGCTCTGGAATTTTAATATTTTTCGATCGACATAGCTCTGCATACTACTGAGTTAGCTGATTTGTAGCTACAGACTTCAGTTTAACTTCATTAGTCTTTAGCTTTCCTATTTCATTACCCATACTGTCCACTTTCATTGAAAGCGTAGTTAGGGTTTTGAATATCTTTTCTAAAACATCATCTTCTATTATATCAGTCTGTGTAGCTTTGTCTTGATATTTATCTGCAATAACGTTTTTGTTAGTACTAATTACTTCAATTGTAAATGTAAAATTTAATATATTCAATACTAGTCTCCGAATCTCTTTTGTTGTAACTGAATTTTGTATTTTCTTTGTTAGCCACCAACGTACCTGTGTATTATCTGTTCTTACAATAAACTTGTTATATACAGTATATGGCTCAAATACTAATGAACATAATTCTTTTCTATTTATTTCTCATTTTATTTCTGTTTCATTAAACGTTCCTGAATAATATCTAAAATGATGTTCTATTTTTTCATTTTCGTACCTATATTTAAGTACTCCTCCATAACTACATTCACTAGCATCTGCTTCTACTATATATTTAAATTTTCTATTTTCGTCTGGAAATTGTAATTTTGGTAATTCCTTACAAAGTGTTTTAATTTTCTGAACTTGTTTTTTATCTTCTTCGTTATAATTATATTCTATATCCTTTTTTTATTTTTTCTGTAAAGGCTTTAGATTTTCTTCTAATTTGGTATATATTCCCTTACTTGGTTTACTAATCCCAAAAATGATTGTAATTTCTTTTTTGTATCTAATTATTCTTTCGAATTTATTATTTTTTGTACTATATGTTGTTGCATTTTTACTCCACTTTTATCTATTTGTATTCCAAAAAATTCTATTTGGTTTTTCATAATTTCAGCTTTCTTTTCACTTAAACTTATTTTCGATTTTTCTATTATATCTATAAATTATTCTAATAATTTTATTTTAAATATTCTTCTTTGGTTTTTGTATATAATAGTATATCATCTATATATACTATACAATTAGGTAATTGTCTAAAATAACTATCCATAAAATGTTGATATCTACCTAGCGCATTTTTATATCCAAATCGTAGTACATTCCATTCATAAAATCCTTGTGGTACCATAAATGCGGTTAATTCCTTAGATTCTTCTTCTAACTTTAAATAGTAAAATCCTGATTTACAATCAAATTTACTAAAGTAATTATATCCTTGTATTTGTCTTATTTTTAATATCTTATTTGGTATTGAGTAATTATATGTCATAGTTTTTGCATTTAAATTTCTATAATCAATAACCATTCTACTTTTTCCTCTTTTTTGTTCGCTATGTTTATTTACTATAAATGATGGACTATTGTGTTTACTATTACTTTTTTATATATATTATTTTTCTAATAATTCATCTATATTCATTTTAAATTCTTTTAAATCATCAGAATTATATGTTAATGGTTTTTGAGTTATTATGCTATTTTTATCAATTAATTCAATTTTAATAGTAGTTTTATGTTTTTCCCATCCTTTTAATGGATCTTCACTATATAGTTGTTCTAATTTTTTCTTAATTATTTCTATCTTATTTATTGAAAATATAGTTATTTCCTTTTTATTTATTGAAAATACGATCAGTTCCATTATATCTTTAGTATTTTTTATATTTTCTAATTTTTGAATAATTTTTTCACTTCCTTCTATCCAATCAGTTTTCTTTCTTATTTTATTAGTAAATCTTTTTGCTCTTACTTTCTGTTTACATGGTGTTGTAAACTACCAAT
>NW_025875947.1:0-2151 GCF_002878395.1 Capsicum annuum
TATGAGTAGGGATATGAATAGAACTCAATGCTACAATTGCAAGGAATGTGTCCATATTGCTAGAAATTATGGCAAGAAGTTCTGTAATTATTGTAAACAACAAGGACACATTATCAAAGAGTGTCCCACACGCCCTCAGAATCGTAAGGTAAATAATTTTCATGCAGTAATAAATGGTTCCACTCTTGAGAACTCATCTTCAGGACAAGTTCTTACTCCTGAAATGGTACAATAAATGATCGTATCAGTTCAACATTGGGATTACAAGGTATTGATGTTAAATCTAATTTTTGGATTGTTGATTCTAGTGTTTCCAATCATATGACCAACTCAACAAGCATGCTAAAAAATGTTCGTAAGTATCAAGGTTCATCACAAATACAGGTTGCTAATGGTAGTAATTTACCCATTACCAAGGTTGGGGATATTGCTCCAACTTTCAAGAATGTTTTTGTTTCACCGAAGCTCTCAACTAGTCTTATTTCAGTTGGACAATTGGTTGATGAAAATTGTGATGTAAATTTTTCTCGTAATGGTTGTCTTGTGCAGGATCAGGTGTCGGGGACGATAATTGCGAAGGGGCCTAAAGTTGGAAGATTGTTTCCTATACAATTTTCTATTCCTCCTGTTATATCTTTTGCTTGTACTTCTACGGCTAATAAGATTGAGCTTTGGCATGAGCGTTTAGGACATCCAAATTCTGTTGTGTTGTCTCATTTATCAAATTCTAGTTTATTAGGAAGTAAAAATCAATTTTTTCCTGCTTCATTTGATTGTTCTACTTGTAAATTAGGCAAAAGTAAAACTCTTCCTTTTCCTAATTTGGGTAGTCGTACTGCAAAGTGTTTTGATGTTGTTCATAGTGATGTTTGGGGTATTTTACCAATTGTTTCTCATGCTCAGTTCAAGTACTTTGTGACATTCATAGATGATTATAGTCGATTTACGTGGGTGTATTTTCTTCGTACCAAATCTTAAGTATTATCCATGTTCAAGATATTTTTGGCTTACATTGAGACTCAATTTTCTACCTGTATCAAATTATTAAGATCTGATTCTGGTGGAGAATATATGTCAAATGAATTCAAAAATTTTTTGCTTGACAAAGGAATTGTCTCACAACGCTCTTGTCCATATACACCATAACAAAATGGGGTCGCTGAGCGTAAAAATCGTCATCTTTTAGATGTCACTCGTACTTTATTAATTGAGTCCTCTGTCCCATCTAACTATTGGGTTAAAGCTTTGTCTACTACTGTCTATTTAATTAACAAGCTGCCATCTAAAGTGCTAAATCTTGAGTCTCCATATTTTCGTCTTTATCACAAAAATTCAAGCTATGATAATTTTCATACATTTGGTTGTATTTGTTTTG
This sequence comes from Capsicum annuum, assembly GCF_002878395.1. Lineage (NCBI taxonomy): Eukaryota > Viridiplantae > Streptophyta > Magnoliopsida > Solanales > Solanaceae > Capsicum > Capsicum annuum. Next base: position 1,376 of record NW_025875947.1, read on the forward strand.
TGTATCTTTCTCCTTCTCAGCGTAATAAATTTTCTATTCAGTCTACTAAATGTGTTTTTATGTGTTATAGTACTTCACAGAAAGGTTTTCTCTGTTATGATCCATGTTCTAATAAATTTCATGTTTCTAGAAATGTTGTTTTCTTTAAGAATCAGTATTTTTTTTCCTACTCATGTTGAGTCATCTCCCGCTTCTCCTTTTCTTCCTAATTTTGAAGATTTATCATCTTCTTCTAAAAGGTTCAAACCCGAATTTGTGTACGAACATCGGCGGCCAACCTTACCCTCTCCTGATATTGATCCACCACCTGAAAATGCACCACAACTAGAATCTGAGAATTCTTCAAGGCCTGCTCCTCTTGAGCCCACTCGACGATCTATGAGAGTATCTCGTACTCCTAATTGGTATGTCTTTTCATCTACTTTATCCACCATTTCTGTTCCAACTTGTTACTCACAAGATTCTAAGCATGAATGTTGGCAGAAGGTAATGGAGGAAGAACTTTTGGCTCTCAAAGAAAATGACACATGGGATATTGTTTCATGTCTTTCAAATGTCCATCCAATTGGATGTAAATGGGTTTATTCAATTAAACTTCATTCTAATGGAACTCTTGATTGGTACAAAGCTCGATTGGTTGTTCTTGGTAACAAGCAGGAGTATGGTGTGAACTATAAAGAGACTTTTGCACCGATAGCAAAAATAACGACGGTGAGAACTATTGTTGCTATTGCTGCTTTATAAAACTGGACTCTTCATCAAATGGATGTCAAAAA
>NW_025875948.1:0-1495 GCF_002878395.1 Capsicum annuum
GAACTTGAACCAACACAATACTAAAACTTGAAAATGAGAAAAGCACACAAAAAAAAATTGGAGACACGAAATAAATGAACTCTAAACTAATTACCAACCTAGTAGGTACTTAATAGTTTGCTAATTAGTGATAGACTTAACTTAAAAGAAACTAGAATAAAAAATTAAAAACTACGAAATCTAACTTTAGAGTCGAACTTTGGTTGAGCACAAGTGATGACGTGGCACTACGTGGTTGGTTGTCACTTTTTAAAATTTCAAATTTCCCAAAACCTAATTTCGGCGAAACACCACTTTGGGATGGAGAGAGTTTCAGATTTTGAGGGAGTAATTAGGAAATTTAGTGTTCTTTCAAGTCTCAAATGAAAATGGAATGAAATGGTCCCCCCCTACCTAGTAATTGTACTTGTACTTTGTTTGTCCCCTTGTCCCCTTGTCCCCTCCTCCTTTTGGAAGAAAGGAATATTCTTTGAATATGCTTTTTGGACAAATAACCTTTCCACTCTCTTTCTTACCTCTTTAGGATCAAACAAGAACCTTGAATACTCTTCTTCACTAAGTTATGAGGATCATGGATGAACAAGATGAATATTCAAGCGTTGACCAAGTTTGACCACCTAGCAAATGAACTCCAAATCTGATTTTTTTTTTGAAGATCTAGGTTCCTTAGCCCAAAACAACTTCAACCAACCAAAAATCATCCACAAATCAAGTCACCAACACCAACAAAAAATGCCACCCTCTCTCAAAAACTTTAAACAAGCCACAACAATGGTGGATCTATCTCAAAACCAACCAAACTTCACTCTAAAAGTAGATCTAGACTCCCTAGGTGTTAGAGAACAAGAACCTAACACAATAAACCTTCAAAAAAAAGTAAAATCTTATAGATCTAAGACTCAAAATTCGGATCTAACATAAGACAACACTAGACACCATTTTTTTTTTGTATTTTCTGATTTTTTGACTCTTTTTTATTTAGATTTTCTAAATAAGAACACTAAAACCAAGATTTAGGGATGTTGGAACAACCCTAACCAAGGCTTTGATACCAAATGATAACCTAAATACTACCAAACACACGAAATTAACACAAGAATGCAAAAATCAGCAAGCACACAAAAGGAAAAACAACACTTAGAATTGAGATGAAGAAGAAGAATTGCATGAAATTAAAGATAAATAGAGAGACCCTCACTTCCACCAATGAATAGCACTAGAAGGTGTATCAAACCTTCAAACACATATCACCAATGTAAGATCAAACCACTCTCTTAGGTGACCCAAAGGAAACACTCTTCCTCAAGTACACTTTTCTTGCCAAATTATCCAAAATAAGTGAAACCCTAACTTAGAATGTTCTTGGATCAATTTTAAGATTCTAAGAGCTAAACTAGAGACTAAAGTTACAATATAAGAGTAATATCAAATGTCATCAAAGTCTAATGAAAAATAAACCTAAGGAGTCTATTTATACTTATTACATTAAAGACCA
>NW_025875949.1:0-1510 GCF_002878395.1 Capsicum annuum
AACCAATTGCATTGGAAATAAGTCTCAAAGATATTTCTTTTCATAGGTTGCAGCTCTCCCAGTTCATTATATTAAGGTAGTTATGATCATTCGAATTTGACCCAAAAATTCGGCTAGCCCCTTGTGTGCAGGAAATTTTCCAGCACATTTACTATTCCCAAATATCCCGGCCACCGTTATATAGTTTCGAACGAGCTCGATTATATCCAAAACCTATCCTTTTTTGGAAATATTTATATCGTTGGAAAGCTTATTCAATAACCTTCGTATGGAACCAACGACGGGAAAATTCCGGTATAAATAACTGAAGTAGAAATTTAGAACTTTCTCGTTGGTGTCACACGTGAAGTAGTTTTCTTTCCTCTTAGCAATAGAAAAGAAGAACCAGTAAGTACTTCGCACTTATGATTTTCCCTGTATCAATAACACTACTTTCTTGAAGTGGATAATCTGGACGTGAAGAGGTATACATCTCTCTACCAAATATTCATTTTGCTGAATAGGCAGTATGGAATATGGGCAAGCTTAAATGTCGAGTGAAAGAAGTTATGTCATCAAATAGTTGCTCCAATCTTTCCTTTCGAACCAAGCACATTTAGATACAAAATCTTCAACTCATCTTATAATTTGTTATATGAAAAGTTTTACTTGATGGTAAGATATGCTTGGAGAATATTCTTCTAATCTGATGATAGACGGTTATTTTTCCGTTGCAGGTGAATTTGATAGCTAAACTAAGCCATCCATATCTTTTAGAGTACAAAGATGCTTGGGTGGACAGGGTATCCTATCATCCAGTTTTGTGGTTGCTTGGATCAGAAAGTGCAAAACGTAGCCTTTAATAGTTGCGATTATTGTTGCATAAGCTGCACCAGAGAAAAAGCTCGACTTTCTTTTTCTTTCAGGGGAGCTGTATATGAATCATTGCCAATTATTGCGAAGATGAAAATATGTGAGTGATTATCCCTGATTTTGCTAAAATTTTAAATGTGTACCTATAAGGAAAGACAAGAATAAAGAACAAAAGGAGCGACTAAATGAGGGAAGGGAAAACAATTGTTAAGTAAAATTCTTCATCATTGTCACCGGCTATATTTTATCGTAAAATATGGCTAACCTGAGTTTGTAGAGCGCAACCTTTTGCCAAGATCGTGGCTGTTTTCAGCCTGTGTTGTAAGCACATCCAGGTATCTGGAGAATGAAAGACCTCAGATTTCATAAATACTACCTCGTTGCAAGAATGATAGAAGGGGTAATGTGCTTGAAAATAAAGAAATGAATAGGATGATCATAGAACTTCTTTTGTCGTTTAATCTGAGGACAGTGACGATTTTTTTTCACCGTGTTCAGGGCGGAGGTCATGAGGAAGTCTAGAGGAGCACTTTTCCCGGAAGTAGTTAAATGCGATTTCAATACTTATGAAGCTTCTCTGTGCCTTCCCGGTAGCTTAAAAAATTGCGTGTTTTTATGTTGTTTTTTTCCTGCTATTATAGAAACTCTGCAAATGGCT
>NW_025875950.1:0-1348 GCF_002878395.1 Capsicum annuum
TTGCTGTGTGCGTATCCCTGAAGAATAAAACAAGAAACAGAAATGGAGTCCTTATTTTCTTTTTTGTTTACCAGTGAATTTAGTAAAAAATCAAAGAGAGTGTGGAAGTGTCTTTGCGTTCTTTGGAGAAGATCAGTGTCAATTGTGAGTGGAGTCTGTGGGAATTACACTGTGTGGGCCCTTTTTATTTTGTCTGAGTGTGAATATTTTGTATTTTATCCCCTTAAAACAAAATGGTTCCTTGTGGGCTTTCCTGGAAGTTTCCTAGTGGGGTCCCTTTCTAATGTTTATTTCTTTTTGCCTTTGTGGACAAGAAATATAAGGGGGAGGGGCTCACGTAGCTATGGGGTGTTGGGGGTAGGGGTATGGGTAATGTGTCTTCTTTTAATTGAAAGGGTTGTTAGGATGTTAAAAAGAATAAAAGTTTGTTAGGGATTTTGTTGAGAGTTATTTTTTGTATTTTTGTGGGATGTAATTACATGGGTAGGATAAGGTAAAAATCGGTAAAACGATATCGGGGAGGGACGAAATTACTTGTCTACATCCTTTTCGTTGAAATTCAAATGCTTTAATTATTTGTAAATAATTATATCTACGGTTAATTACTAACCTTTGGCAGTCATTAGAACATGGCATTGTTTTATTGGTACTCGTATTTATAATTGTAGTAATTTATGATTTAACAAATATTAAGTATCTATTTATTATTTTTCTACTTCCACTTACGTGATGAATCAAAATTCACAAATTTTTTATTTTTGACTGAATACATGGCCTATTATGGCATTAGTTTTGAGTAAAACGACGCACTTAAGTTTCATCGCATTAATAAAAGATAAGACATTGATGCACCATGATGATACGATATTGGGTTCAAGTCCCAACGATTTATGCCTAAGATGCCTTTAGATGTATAAGATATTGAGTTTGAATCTGAATATATCATACTGATGATATTATGATGGCTAAGGCAAAATCATGGGTATTGAGTGAAAAATCATGAAATCGACCCATTGAATATGCTCCATTCCATGAAGTGAATGTGGTAGCAATATATGATAAGTCTGAAATATGACAACTTACTTCATTCTTGAGGTGTATGTGGTAGCAATATGTCTGAAAGAAGACAAGTGATTGAATGCACGAATATACGCGTGGAGGAACAATATGATAATGATTATCAAAAGTGATGATATTTTCATACGCTTATATGATTATAAGATATGCTAGAGAAAAATTCTCTACATTATATGTATGCCTCGATTTGCTTCTGAAGGAGCAAAATCTTGAAAGAGGTTATAAGCTATCATAATTTGATAGACTTAAGGCACGATTATATTTCATTCCT
>NW_025875951.1:0-1726 GCF_002878395.1 Capsicum annuum
TGAAGTAGAAAATCAGTTAGAGAAAAAGATAAAAATAATAAAAAGTGATAGGGGCGGAGAATATGAATCTCCTTTCGCCGAAGTATGTGTAGAGAATGGAATTGTCCATCAAACTACGACCCCGTATTCACCCCAATCTAATGGAATTGCGAAAAGGAAAAATCGAACTTTGAAGGAAATGATGATTGCGTTACTTATAAGTTCCAGTTTACCGCAAAACTTGTGGGGGGAGGCTATCCTTACAACCAATAGTATACTCAATAGAGTTCCCCATAGTAAGACACAATCAATTCCTTGTAAGAAATGGAAAGAAAGGAAACCCAATTTGAAATATTTCAAAGTGTGGGGATGTCTAGCAAAGGTTCAAGTTCCTATGCCTAAAACGGTTAAGATAGGACCTAAGACTGTGCACTGTGTGTTCATAGAATATGCTAAAAATAGCAAAATGTGTCGGTTTTTGATTCATAAATTCGAACATCCGATATAAATAAAAATACGGTAATTAAATCAGATAATGCTGAATTCTTTGAAAATATTTACCCGTATTAAACTAGATATGAACAGTCTAGTGGAGGATCTAAACGACCTTGAGATGAACTAAGTGAGAATGTACATAATGAAGAGAATCCAATACGTAGTACACGTCAAAGAACTTCTACTACGTTTGGATCAGATTTTGTAACATTTCTCTTAGAAAATAAGCCTCAAACATGTAAAGAAGTGATGTCGTCTTTGGACTAATCCTTTTTGGAAGAGGCAGTCAATAGTAAGACTGAATCAATCTTAAGCAACCACACGTGGGAATTGGTTGATCTTCCTTCAAAAAATAAATCTTTAGGTTCTAAATGGATCTTCAAAAGAAAAATAAAAGCGGATGGTACTATTGACAAATATAAGGCAAGACTTGTAGTAAAAGACTTCAAACAAAAAGAAAGCCTTGATTACTTTGATAGATACTTGCCAGTAACAAGGATAACATCGATTTGAATGTTAATTGCCTTGGCGGCAGTGTATGGTCTTGAAATCTATCAAATGAATGTGAAAACCGCATTCCTAAATGGAGAATTGAAGGAAGAAATTTACATGGAAAAACCTGAGGGTTTTGTGGTTCTAGGAAAGGAGAATAAGGTGTGTAAAATTATTAAGTCGTTGTATGGACTAAAGCAAGCACCTAAACAATGGCATGCGAAGTTTGACAAAACCATGTTGGCAAACGGGTTCAAGATAAATGAATGTGATAAATGTGTTTACATTAAAGACACTCTGAATCACCAAGTCATTATTTGTTTATATGTGGATGATATGTTGATCATCAGTAGAGACATTTCTGACATAAATACAATGAAACAAATGCTCGAGAGCAAGTTTGATATGAAAGACCTTGGAGTTGTGGATGTGATCTTAGGTATAAGAATCCATAGAACTCCACAAGGGTTGACATTGTCACAGTATCATTATATCGAAAATGTACTTGGCAAATTCAAGTATATGAAATTCGGTATTGCCAAGACTTCATTGGATGTAAGCTCTGCACTTTGAAAGAATAAAGGTAAAAGTGACTCACAATTGGAGTACGGAAGAGTAGTGGGATGTTTAATGTATATAATGAATTGTACACGACCAGACATAGCATGCGCTATTAGTAAGTTGAGTCGGTACACAAGTAATCCCAACAAAATTCATTGGATGGCAATGAAAAGAGTTTTGGGGTATCTAAAATACACTC
>NW_025875952.1:0-1105 GCF_002878395.1 Capsicum annuum
CTTATATGTATTTTTCAAGTCAACAGCAAAAATACAAAAAAATACAAGTTATACAATGCAATTATTATTAAATGATACTAACCTGCTCTGTCCGTTGTACATGCAGTTACAAATGCCCCAGTATACATTCTTCTCAGATGACTAGCATCAACAACTACGACTGGTCTACAATGATCGAATCCTTTAATGAATGCATGTAGAGCGATAAATACATGCAAGAACGCATTATCATCTGTTTTCTTCATTCTTATATGTGACTCCGGATAAGTAGTATTCAGCACATACAAGTATGATGGCAGTTTCCCATAAGATGCTGATGGCTTACCCCTCAACTCCTCTAACGCTCTTTCCTTGCCCTCCAACATAAAGTGTATGTCAAATCCATATCAAAATCTTTCTTCATGTCATTTTTTATTTTCGTCGCACTGTATTTTCGTTTGTGATTTTTGAATTTCTGTTTAACCTACCAGCTATCAACATACTAGTTGCATGAACCTTTGGATAGATCTCGTCCTTCACTGGGCAAGTATGTTCAGGTATGAATCTTCTAATTCTAAACATTCCAGTGTCTCTCATGCCTGATGCACGCATTAAGAACTCACAGTTTCTTGATTTGCAAAACAATGTATAACTGCATCAAACATGATTAAATATATTCAAAATACATATCCAAAGTAATATTTAACAAAATCATAGTGATATAGAATGTACGTACATTTTCTTACTAGACCTTTTACTGCGTGTTTGAAACTTTTTTCTAATTGCATAGTCCTTCATGACTGACTTTAAATTTTTTTTGGTCAAGTAAACCTGATCGTCCTCAACATGCTTGTGATGCGGGTCTGAGATAATAACCTCAACATTATCCATCTCAAAAAAATCTAATATTTGTGTATCTTCACAAACCACCAAAGCTCCTTCATTTGTTGTATTTATCACTATTTGGAAGTTGTTACAATTGATATCTCTTTCAGCAACACATATAGATGAACTTGCCAAGTTGTTCCCTACAACTTTATCCAAAATGCTACACATATAGATGAACTTGCCAAGTTGTTCCCTACAACTTTATCCAAAATGCTTACATATAAAGGAAGACAATTCA
>NW_025875953.1:0-3094 GCF_002878395.1 Capsicum annuum
TCTTCTATTGTTAATATCTTATCTCATACTTGTACTTTTACATTTCTAGCTTTATAGGTAATTAAGCTTCCTTAATTATTGAATTCTTTGACTACTATTGGTGTTTTAAGCTTATCCCATTTGTCTTCTGGTAAACAATTATATCTACATAAGTTGGCTTCTGCTCCTGTATCTATCATTGGTGTATAATATCTATTATAATATCCTGCTAATATTATTTTCATAAGTACATATACTTTCATATCATGTCAAAGCTGTTTTTATCAATTATTTTTCTCAATTATAGGTTATGGTTATTTGTATATGTTCTGTATTGTAGAGTTTTACTTGTTCTAACCATTTTATTCCTAATATTATGTCTACGTTTTGCATATCTTCCTTTATTTCAAATTTTATTTTTATTTTTCTAACTCCTATTATTATTTCCTTTTTCGTTGTATCTTTAGTAGTTATTAAACTTCTTGGTAGATCTGGGCATATATTACTATTAGATTTTATTTCTTCATTTTTTACTAGATATTTTGCTATATAATTTTCTTCTTGTCCGGTATTTAGAAGTATTAAATATTCTTTTTCATTTATTGTTCCAGTTATATAATATTGAGTTAAATTAACTGTTGAAGTTATTTCATAATTTGTTCTTTTCGATGATCCAGATGATTTTGTTTTTTCAAAAGCTATTATTTTTGTTGTACTTATTCTATCGCTTATTATTTCTAAATCTTCTTCTATATCCATGTCTTTGTAACTGTAATCATTGTTATCAATTGTTTTTACAAATTGTTCAAAAGGACTTTCTATTTGTATTTTATTAATTTTATTTTTTTTCATTATTTTATGTTTTGTTGTTAATACATATAGATTTTTACATCCTACTGTAAATATTTTACTTCATGAGTTAGTTCTATTCTTGATATTTCCCAATATAATACTAATGATTTATCTATGTTTTTATCTTTTATTGCCACTGAATAATTCACACTTATTATGAATTTAAATTTTTGATATATTAAATTTCCTCTTATGGCGGTTATTATACTTTTTTCTATATGTTTTATAATTTTATCATCTGCTAAATATTATTCTATTGGTGTATCTATTCCTTCTCTAAAACATGTTTTTATTAATATCTTTGTTCCTCCAAGGTGTACATATTTTATTGGGTCTGAACTTTTTATATCGTTTATTTCTTTATTAATTATTCATTTTGTTACTAGTGGTATACTAGCTGTACCTTTTGCATATCTACAGTCTATTACATGTTCTTTTTGGCTTACTACGTAGTATTCTTCTTTTCGTTAACTAAATATGTGTTTTATTGTTGGTATTTTAAATATTTTTTCTACACTTAAATCTAATTCTTTTCCTTTTATCTCATCAAATATATTATTATCAAATATTATTTTCTAATCTGTTCTTTCTTAATTTAAATATTCATCCTTTGTTATTATTTTTATATCTTCTTCAGTCATTTGATTCATCTAATTCACTATCTATTTCATTATCTGTTTCATTTTTCGAAATTTCATATATACTATCTTCACTTTCTAATTTGTAATCTATATAATCTATTTGTATATATTTTGTATTTTCTATCTTTATTTTTTATATTTGTTTCTTTTTTGGGTCTTTAGGCATTTTACAATCTCTAGCTAAATGTCCTAGTTTTCCACAATTATAACAAGTACATTCTTTTATAGATTTCTTTCTTCTATATGGTCTTTTATATTTATAATTTTTAATATAATATCTTTTTCTTGGTTTCTTATACTTATATTTTGATTTTCTGTATTTCTTATATTTCTTATGCCTTTTTCTTTTCTTATAATATTTTTCTTCACATCTAAATTGAGGTGTTATTTTATCCTTGCAACATGCTAAATTTTTTATTAATGTTTTTTTCCATTTTTATTTCTTCTCTGTATTTTTCACACGAATTTCTATACCATTGTTGTAGAAATTTTATTCTTTCTCCTAGAGTATCTACTATATTTGCTTCATCCCAACTCTTTATTATTTTTTAACTAAATGGTTCGGGTAATTTACTAAAGTATAATCTTCTAACTTCTTTACTTTCTTCTGTATTATATGCTCCCTTATAATAGTATTCTTTAAATGCGCACATATATTCATCTATATAGCACATATTACATATTGCTAGTTTTAACATTAAATTTCTATTTGTATCTTTTTCAATGTTTTGTTCTTCTTCTTCTTCTGTTGTCATACTGCTAAATTCATCTCTTATAGCCATTTCATATTTTTTCAATATGTCTATAGGTGTTAGTTTAGTTACTGTTGTTCCTTCTGTTTCTTTATCATTTCTCAATACCTTTTTACTATCTTTAGTTAAATTTAAAAACCATAATTTTGTTGTTCCTATTAGTGTTCTTTCTAAATATTCTGGTTTATCTATTGCATTTATACCATTGTCTAATAATTGTTTTGTTATATATCATATCCATAATTGTTGAACTGAATGAAAATGGCTCAAAGGGTTAGCTTGGGGCTACTCGTAGCCTCAAGCACCGTGTGACGCTCCAGGACCCGTTTTTCCGGGGCGTTACATTATTTTTAATCCTTTGTGATTTTCATATATTTTTTCATCTATTATAAATTCGTCTATGTTCATTTTATCTATCTGATAGTGTATAGATCATGTTGATATATGTATTCTACATTATCTATTTCTGATTCTAAATATGATATTTCTTCTTTTTTTTTTCTTTTATTGATTTTTGGCATACTCCAACAATCATGTTATATTGTAGTCTTTCTTTTCTTATTTTTAATTCTTTTTGTTTCTCAGATATTATTTGTTTTAGTTCTTTATATTTTTGGTATTTTTTTATGTTATTCATCTGTACAATATTTATAATATTTTGGTGGATACCGAAAATTGATTTTATCATAATTAAGTGGTATGTATCTCATTCTTCTAGATTTTAAATGGATTATTGATTTTGCCTCATTGCTAGATATTAAGGTAATTAAGTAAGCTAATCTGTGAGGGTCTTCTTTTGTTTTATTTAACTTCTTATATTCTGGATAGTAATTAGTTAAAGTTCTTTTTATTTTTTGAAAAGCTTGTATA
>NW_025875954.1:0-5068 GCF_002878395.1 Capsicum annuum
TGATTTATATAATCAAAAATTTATTGTTAGAACTGATGCACAATCTATTAAGTATATGTTTGATAAAGACTTTAAACATGATGTTTCCAAATTAATTTTTGCAAGATGGCAAGCTCAATTAGCCCTTTTTGATTTTGAAATACAATATAAAAAGGTTAGTGAAAATTCTCTATCTGATTTTCTGTCTCGCAAATACATTAATAATTCATAAATAAAAAAAAATCCAGGTTACTTTGGAATAAGAACAAAAAACAAGGAGAATGAATTACTATAATTTCTACCTTTCTGAAAAATTAGTTATCACTATCATAAAATGCATTCCTCTTTATGAAGATATACATTTTGTTATCTTAGAAATACTTGTTCATGATTTAATACAAGAAAATTTATTATTTCCAAACTGGGAAGATATGCGTGATGAAATTGATTGGGAGGATATTGACTGTTACTTTGATAGATTCTGATCTCATCTGCACTTACAGTGTGGGTACCGACCCCTATGGCTGGTGGTCCGAAGAAGAGGAAATAACGGCAGAAGCCAAAGTCAAAACACTAGAGGAGGAGGATCCTCATATGCTTCAAGCTCTTCAAATTTTCCTATATTACAAAGAGGAAATATGAGTTTGATAATTACGAAAATACAGCATATTGCAGAACCATCGTCTTCAAAAACTCAGAATAAAAGCCCTTCAATCTGTTTGGATGATATTCCAGAAGATCATCTTTTATATAAGCAAATACAATCCTATATATCTGCCAAAAAGACTGATTCATTTGTAGCAATTGCTTCAGAAAATACTGCAGATAGGCCCAATTATGAAGAGCTCGAAGAAAGAGAATTGATACTCCTTATTAAAAACTCTCAAATATGCAAACAGGAGGATCCGTGGAGATTACTCCAAAAACATTTATTAACACATCTCTATTTTGCAGGAGAATCATTTAAAACAAAAGCTTATTATGAAAATATTTTAATCGCCACAAGTAGCGCAGACATAGAACATCATTAATTGACCGGAGCAACGACTGAATATATGCATGGCTATTCTAAAATGGTGATTAAAAAACTCCTTTCTATTGAAGATTGGGCCACAACCTCCATGACTGAAAGATACTTAACCATGAAAGATTCAAAAGTCGCTTTTACCTACTGGGATTATATTAAAGCTTTTACTCAAACTCTTTATTACAATAATTCTAAACACACCCATACTTGGTTTCTAAAGGTTTGTGCAAAAGTCTTTGAAAACCAAATTCCCAACTGGTTTATCCAATGGTGGTCATATCATGTCCCCACCGTTAAAATCTTGCCATCAGAATACTTTCACCTCTACCAAGAATGGAAGAAGCATTCACCATTTCTAACTGAATTATATCTCTCAGAACATTTCTGTAAATTAGACACCATCGATCAAATGTATTTTTTTTTTATAGAATTTTCCATTCCATGGATTCACAAGTAGAGTGTTGAATTTGGATTCACCAAAGAACAAATACTCGGCCTATATAGGGTTTTTTATTGTAACTTCTGGGACAAATTGACTCGCATTGACCCAATTACAAAGGTACCATATGGCAAAGAATTGCGTGAAACCATTATAAAAAAACATCAAAAATTCTCACTCTCCACAAAATGAAATTATCGATGAAAAAGGTCTAAACTACATCTCCAAAAGAATCTCAGTTCAAGAAGGTGACAAATTGGAAATGATTGAAAAATACTTAGCAGAGCTTTGGAGTAAATTGATAAAAATGGTAGAACAAAATTCAGATACATCGATGAAAAGCATCATAAGCGAAGAAGCAGAAAATACGGAAGATGTTCTTGACTCACAACCGCTACCTTCAGCATACATTCTCACAGATGCAGAATTGGAACAAACTGAAGCCCTTATTTTTCAGTTAAAGAAAAAAGAAAAAGACAAAAAATGACAGACAACAGGTCTACATCAGGCCCCATTTGAAAAGCCTGAGGTAACTGTAAGGACCCACAGGAATTATTAAAATACTATTACTATGCTTGCTTTATTAAAAACACTGTGCACAGGGCCCCATTATAAACTGTGCAAGATTTTTTATTATTATTATAAATAGATACCTCATTCCTATTAGAGAGGCAGAAGTTTTTCCTTCCTCTTCTCTCTCTACGTCTAGCCTCTCCCATCTATCTACTTTTGTAATATATTCAGAAGATAAACAAAAGGTGAATAGCCACTATTACATACTGTACAGGCTTTAAATCCAGCTGGCTTTAAGGTACATAACTATTCTTCTTTTTAACTACTTTTTATACTACTTCTTCTTACCAGCCGAGACCATGTCCGGCTAAGAAAATTCTCATGTCTATGTTTAAAATCTAACTTCTATTATTAGATAATTATGAAGTATCCAGACTTTAACTAAATATGAGAAATGTTTCTATAGCTTCTAAATTGGTTCCAAAATGGTGATACAGTCGAGTTTAATATGTTTTAGGTTGGCTTTATCTCAGTGACTCCGTCTAGTAAGTATTACCTCTTTAGTCCAGTAACTTAAAAGAAAAGAGCAATTTTCGCACAATCAGAACTTCTAGACACATTAGTTCAACCTAAGCTTATTAACTCTCTGACAGGTCCCATGTTTGGATAAAAAATTTCATACAGTTATTAAGCTATTTGACATTTGCTTGTATTTTGATTGGTGTTTTTGGCTCGATATATTGACTAAAGCTTAAGCCGATGCTTATAAGTAAGTTTGAACACAGCGTGGCTTACCCCCACGTAAAGGTCCTGCTTCTAAATGGTAGTTTGAACGCAACGTGACTTACCCCTGCTTAAAGATCCTGCTTATAAATGGTATCAGAGCCAAAAGGCGGTAATAAACGCGATAAGATATTCCTATAAGCTCAGATTTGGAGGCATAATTATAACCATTGGTTTTAATATGTAAGGTTAGAAAATCAAGAATATTTCTATCAGTCAATGATAATTAAAGATTTGGCTGAACATTAAAATATACTGGACCATAAGCAAGAGTTAATTCAATAGTTCCCATAAGAGATTGTCGAAAATTTAGATTTCTAGCATCATGTAGAGCAGCTAAAAATGTTTCAAGCAAACCTCCCAGAGTAAGTGGTTTAAAAGCAATTTGTACCAAATCTATATGCATGAAACTGTAATGATTTTTGATGTATCAATGTCCTTTTTATTAAGCAAGTGAATAGTTTGTTCATCAGCATTTAAAGTAATAGATTGTTCAGTTGTTTTAACTATCTGTATATGCAGAATTTTATCAAAATAATTGTACTCATAAATAGGATTAACTTTGATTTTTGGAATAGTTCACTTATTTAATAAATCAAGATTTTGAGGTAATTCTACCTCTTCAAATTTAGTACTTTTTGTACTTACTTCTCCCAGATTCATTAAAAAGAGAATTCATACCTATGTATTAAATCATCACACCTTTTCTCAGATAATTATGAAATAACCAAGCTCTGATACCATTTATAAGCAAAATCTTTAAGCAGGGGTAAGCCACACTGCATTGCAGAATTGGAACAAATTGAAACCCTTCTCTCTCATTTAAAGAACAAAGGAAAAGACAAAAAATGACAGACAACAGGTCTACATCAAGCCCCGTTTGAAAAGCTTGAGGTGACAGCAAGGACCCACAGAAATTATTAAAATACTATTACTATGCTTGTTTTATTAAAAACACTATGCACAAGGCCCCATTATATATTGTGCAAGATTCTCTTTTTTATTATAAATAGATGCCTCATTCCTGTTAGAGAGGCAAAAGTTTTTCCTTCCTATTCTCTCTCTACGTCTAGCCTCTCACTTCTATCTACTTTTGTAATATATTCAGAAGATAAATAAAAGGCGAATAGCCACTATTACATACTGTACAGGCTTTACATCCGGCCGGCTTTAAGGTACATAACTATTCTTTTTTTTAATTACTTTTTATACTACTTCTTCTTACCAGCCGTCACCGTATCCGGCTAAGAAAATTCTCATGTCTATGTTTAAAATTTAACTTCTATTATTAGATAATTATGAAGTATCCAGAGTTTAACTAAATATGAGAAATATTTCTATAGCTTCTAACTTGGTTCCAAAATGATGGTATAGTCGAGTTTAATATGTTTTAGGTTGGCTATGTCTTAGTGACTCCGTCTAGTATGTTGTACCTCTTTAGCCCAGTAATTTGAAAGAAAAGGGCGATTTTTGCATAATTAGAACTTCTAGACACATGGGTTCAATCTAAGCTTATTAAGTCTCTGACAGGACCTATGTTTGGGTAAAAAATTTGCATAAAATTATTAAGCTATTTGACATTTGCTTGTATTTTGATTGGTGCTTTTGGCTAGATATATCGACTAAATCTTAATCTGATGCTTATAAGTAAGTCTGAGCGCAGCGTGGCTTACCCCTGCTTAAAGATCCTGCTTATAAATGATAGTCTGAACACAGCGTGGCTTCTTAAAGATCCTGCTTATAAATGGTAGTCTGAATGCAGCGTGGCTTACCCCTGCTTAAAGATCCTGCTTATAAATGGGTGGTATAATGACACCTTTCTAAGTCGAGTTATGGACCTACCAGAAACTAATTTACAATATTGGAAGGCTAAGTTCATAGATGGACTCCCTCCTTTATTTGGTGAAAGGGTTAGAAAAAAACTTAAGGTAACATCTGTAGATATACCCTGGAAAGATTATACCTATGGTCAGCTTATAACAACTACCACTGACAAAGGGTTAGCTTTATGCAATGAATTGAAATTGAATAGACAAATTAAGATGAATAAGCTCATAGAAAAATCTCATCAAGGAGACTTCTGTGATCAATTTGAATTGAATCAACAGGCTTTCACCTCTCAAAAAGCTCATCATAGGCAACCTAAGTATGGGAAAAGGAATTACCATTGTAGGACTAAAGAAGAAAGAGAAACTAGAAAAATCCATCGCAAGTCCTCCAGATTTACCAAAAATAGATCTAAGAGAGATTTATCAAAAATCAAGTGCTACAACTGTAAACAGTTTGGGCATATTGCTCCAAATTGTAAGCTCCAAAAAATCAAGTCT
>NW_025875955.1:0-4327 GCF_002878395.1 Capsicum annuum
TAACTTGTATCTCTTATAATATAATTTTCAGTCAAGTTTAAATACCGATAGACACATATCAAAGCATTAACAACAACCAACAGATACAAGACAAGATAACATGTATCTAATAACAAGAAATATGTATCTTTTGTTATATTAATTACAATATCAAAATAAATCACAAGATACATATAAATTATTAGCAACAAAGCACCGGATAAAAAATAAATTTTATCATAAATGTATCATCCATCACAAAATATGTATCTCGGCCTAAAATTGAATAAATCTGTACATGCAATTACCTTAGGAAGCTCATCTCTACAAATTTCTTCAACTACTCTTCTTCTCTTGACGGGAGCTTTACTTTCAGGACTGTTTTGTCCTCTTTTCTTAGAACCACTTTCTTTTTTCTTGTCCTTCTTAGCAATCTTTTGACGTAATTTCTTCATAGTTTGGGGATCGTTTCTATGTTTTGACCTATTTTCATGAAAACCATCAATTTCATAGTCAAAATCTCCCGGAACAAAGTTTACAACTTCTTGAGATTCTTTGAAACATTCTAATTGAGAAACCCCAAGACTAAAAGAAGGTCCAGACTCTCTATTCATCCTGATAATTCAAACAATGGAGCAAAAAAAGTGAAATTGAAGAAATCTTTGTACCAAAATACTCAACTTTTAGATAGCTTTACTTGTGGCAAAAAAAAATTTGAAAAAAAAAATGTAAAAAAGGAATTAAATAAGTTGAAACTGATTTTATGGGAGGAAATTACCTTGATTGAATTTTTTGAATCAAATGGAGAAGATGGATAGAAAATGGCCAGATTTTGTGCCGTTCAAAAAGGAGATGTGGAGTATTTTTTGGTAAATAGCCGCCTTTTAAGTTGCAGGGTTAACTTGTATCTCACAATTAATAAAAAATATGAAATGTTGGGATTTTAGTAATTTTTAAGAAGTGGGGAGATTTGTAGAAATTTAGAAACTTATGTTGTTTATTTAGGTAATTTTTCCTAAAACATATTAACTACTTGATAGTTATTTTTCAAGGAGCCAAATTACTTCAGAAGATAATTATGTATGACTTACTCATATAAATAACAAATTCAATGCATTTTAAACTTCAAATCTTTAATCATATGACTGAAATTTGATACATTAAGTATAAAATATGAGATTAAATGTTCTGTAAATTATATAAAAAAAAAACTATAAGTTACAATCTGTTGTATTAATTTAAGTTATTTCACTTTAAGAACACAATAAACATACTTCTATAAATGTTTATCGAACTTTGCTTTTGTATATGTTCCTTTCATTGAAACGTAAGAGTCATTTGTTAGAGTGTATAAAAATAATTTTGAATAGAATGTATTAGTAATGTTGGCATTAATAATGCTTGTATTAGTAATGCTGGTAGTATTTATGCTAATATTATTTCTTATACACTATTTGATGTGTTGTATTAGAACTTGTCTTTTCAATCTTGCTATATTTAAATAAAGTTTTTTTTTTAAAAAGGATTCCATATACATTTTAAGATTCATCCGAGATTTAGCACGGGTTCAATATATGTTATATTTGTCCCAATTTAGGTGAAACAAATATTATTTAGATAATCAATCATACTTTTAATATGTAGTTAGATAATTTCAGTTGTTAACTACTGTAATTTATAATATTTTTTATTTAATTTTTAAACAATATACATTACTTTTCTTTTTCAAACTTTTTGTGAAATTAATAGTCAATTGTATTTTAAAAATAATTTAATTTTTTAATTATTGTGAATCATAATACTTTTCTTCTGTTTCAATTTAAGTGACACTAATATAATTTCGAGAGTCAACCAAATATTTTATATTTTAAAAATTTTTAGTTGTTGATTATTGTGATTTATCGTATTTTTTACATTTTTTTAAATATATAAAAAATTAAATTATTTTTTAGATATTTTAAGTTGTTAACTATTGTAATTTATAATATTTTTTTATGAATAATTTATGTTACTCTCTTTGTCCAGAGTTTTATGTAGTTGATAGCCAATTATATTTTTTAAATAATTTAAATTTTTAGTTGTGATGTTTTATAATATTCCGTTTATTTAAATTTAAGTGGCACAATGCTTATGTGCAGATAATAATTAATCAGGGGTGATATAATAAAATCACGATTGAGCAGCGATGCATAAATATCTTAATGACTTACAATGATTAATCAGAAATGACATAGCAAAATTACTATAAAAATACCCGTGAAAAAATTTAAGTGGATCTCATATAAGATGTCAAATTAATTTAAAACATCAAGAGTTAATTTGTCATTTTTATATCTATTTTACCTTTTTATTAAATACTATTAATTTTTGAATACTTAAATGACTTATAATAATTAATTAGGGGTGATATTTAGTAAAACTATGATGGAAGCAACCAAAACTTGGTGGAAGCAACTGAAGCAGACATGTCATAAATGTGTATTTTACTTCTTTACTTAGATATTATTAATTTTTTAATTCATAAATGACTTGTAATAATTACTTAGGGATGATATAGTAAAATCACGATTGAAGCAGCAAAGACAGATATGTCATAGATGTTTATTTTAGAATTTTTTAATTAAATATTACTCCTTACAAAGTTTAAGAAAATAAAGAAGACGTTTGAATCATGTGGCCTTAAATTAAAGTTGAATCAAATGTAACCAAAATGCCCTTTAATCTTGTGGTCTTAAACATGTCATGTGGAAAGTTGAAATTAAAGTATTGTCAAAAAAAGAAGGGGGTCATTTTTTTTAAACAGACTAAAAAGAAAAGTAGGTCATTCTTTTTTAAACGAAGGGTGTAATAATTTTTAATACATAAATGACTTATAATAATTAATTGGAGGTGGCATGGTAAAATTACGGATTGAATATTATTAACTGTTCAATATATAAATAATTTATAATAATAAATTAGAGATTATATAGTAAAACTACGATTAAAGCAGACATGTGATAACTATTTATTTTATTTTTAATTAAATATTATTAATTTTTAAATATATAAATGAATTGTAATAATAATTAATCAAGGGTGATATAGGAATGTCGGTGATATTTTAAAAATCAAAGGAACACTAATTATTAGGTTTATTTAGTTAAAATCATAATTTGGTAGGTTTTAGATAAATCGAGAAAATATCAAATTAATCAAATAAGTTATATGAGTAAAATACATTTTATTTATTAAGTTTTTTTAAAATAAAATATTAAAACTTTTGGTTTGAGTTTGAGGTGGTTGAAATAACTACCAGCAAGTAATTAATGTTCAAAGTTTTAATTAAAAAAATTATTAACTCGTAGGAATAGTATACTTAATCTAATACGGATAATATGATTTGCATATATAAAAATAACAAATTATCATTATTATTTAGTAACGAATTATGTTTAACCTTATATAAGTAAAATCTTGTTAAGTATTTTTTTTAAATTTCTTTTTGTTGGTATATATTGACTTGGCACAAATCTGCAAAAAATATTTATTAAAAGTTTATTTTATTAAATTAACTTTATTGATTATACATTAAAAAATTAAATTAGGTAAACTTGTATTTCATGTAACAAATAAGGAAGAAAGCAAATTATATGTTTGATATGAAATGTAAATAAGGAATAAAATGTATTTAATTATATTTATCATATTGAGTATTATAATAAATTATTATCTTATTAATAAATTTTTCTATTATATAGAAGAAGTGGTTTAGACCACCTCTTGCAATTACCAAAAAAATCAATTACTTCCACTTAATTACATATAATGCTCCAATATATAATAATTTTATTATTTAATAATAATAATTTAAATATTTAATATATTTTATTAATTTATATTAATTAAGTATAATTATATATTGGAAGTAAATTTTATTTATTTATTTAATTGTCTATCATATTCAAAACTAATTTTTTACCACAAATCACAATAATTAATAACATAAAATATTAAAAAGACATATAAAAATTTTATTGACTTTTATCAAAAAAAAAAAAAAAAACTCTACTCCCACTTAATTACATACCATGCTCCAATATATAATATTCCATTGTTCATAACAATGATTTAAATATTTAATATATTCTATTAATTTATATTAATTAACTATAACTACATATTGGAAGTAATTTTTTTTATTTATTTAATTGACTATCATGTTCAAAACTAATTTGTTACCACAAATCACAATAATTAATAACTTAAAATATTTAAAAGACATATAAAAATTTTATTGACTCTCATTATTTTAGAAATGTCAGATAAGTTGAGATAAAAGAAAAAGTACTGCAAATCATAATAACTA
>NW_025875956.1:0-1436 GCF_002878395.1 Capsicum annuum
TCCATGCAGTCTGACTAGCTCTCGAATATACAATCTAGCATAATCCTGAGTGGTATTTGAAGTATGAATAGGCAAGAAATGAGCAGACTTAGTCAACCTATCAACCACAACCCAAATGGAATCATGATGGCGTCGGGAAGGAGGTAAACCAATCACGAAGTCCATATTTATCTCTTCCCACTTCCAGGTGGGAATACTAAACTCTTGCATCATACCACCATGTCTTTGATGTTCAACCTTAACCTGTTGGTATGTTGCACACTTAGCTACAAACGTTGCTATATCTTTCTTCATGCCACTCCACCAATAGATTTCCTGCAAGTCTCGGTACATCTTGGTGGCACTAAGATGAATAGAATATCGTGCCCCATGCGCTTCAGCCATAATCCTCTATCTCAGATCATCAATATTTGGGACACACAATCTACCCTACAATCTCAACACACCATCTTCCCCTTGGGAGAAAACCTCTACTTTTTGGTCCTTGACTGACTCCTTCAGTCTGACCAAACTAGCATCTAAGTATTGCTTTTCCTTCACTTCTGAAACCAAGGAGGATTCGGAATTACTCTGGACCCCTATACTACCTTCAGCAGAGTCAAACAACCTAACCCCCAATCTAGCCAAATGATGCACATCACGAGCCAACTCTTTCTTACCTTTTACTAAATGCGAAACACTACCCATGGACACTCTACTTAGGGCATCCACCACAACATTGGCCTTGCCCAAATGGTACAGCACACTCATATCATAGTCCTTTAATAATTCTAACCATCATCTCTTCCTAAGATTTAATTCTCTCTGGGTAAACACATACTGCAGACTCTTATGATCAGTGAAAACATCAACATGGACACCATACAAATAGTGTCTTTAGATTTTCAAAGCAAACACAACAGCAGCTAACTCAAGGTCATGGGTGGGGTAATTTTTCTCATGGGATTTCAACTGTCTAGAAGCATAAGCTATCACCTTACCCTTCTGCATCAATACGTAACCCAACCCAACTCTCGAAGCATCACAGTACACCACAAAACCAGCAACACCATCAGGCATAGTCAAAATAGGGGCTGAAGTGAGTCGAGTCTTCAACTCTTGAAAACTCTTCTCACAAGATTCAGACCACAAGAACTTCACTTTTTTTTGGGTCAACCGAGTTATAGGAGATGCTATAGAGGATAAACCCTCAATAAAACGGCAGTAATAGCCAGTTAAACCCAAGAAACTTTAGATATCAGTTAGAGAAATAGGTCTAGGCCAATTTCTAATAGCTTCGGTCTTTTGGGGATCAACTCTAATACCCTCGGAAGAAATGATATGACCTAGAAAAGTAACTGACCTTAGCCAAAACTCACACTTACTGAACTTGGCAAACAACTTGTGATCTCTAAGGGTTTGCAAAACCGTTCGGAGATGATCATAATGTTCATCCT
>NW_025875957.1:0-2406 GCF_002878395.1 Capsicum annuum
AAAAATACTTACAATAACACTTTTCAAATTCTACAATTGTCCAAATAAAAGCACTTTCAAAATAGCATTTATACAAGACATGTCATGAAAGGTATTTTTTAAGCACAAAATTTAAAGAAAGAAAAAGAGAAAACTTAATATCCAGAAAATGTGCAAGTTAAAAAATAATCAAGAAAAATTCAGAATTAATCAACTGCCATGACAAAAATTGTTCGAGGAGGAGCAGTTTTTAAATTGTCATAACTAAAGTAAGGATTATTGAAATTTGTATTTAGTCACTGCAGTAGTTTTTAGTTAATAAGTTGCTTAGATTAGGATGAATTCAAATTTTAAATTTTAATTAGATTGTTTGAGTTGTCAAGATTTTTTAGATTTGTTTGAATTTTAAATTCTGCAATTTGTTATTGTAAGATGACTATTTAAAAGCCTCCTGTGATTAAAAAAATTATTGAAAGCTATTAAAGTTTTTTCAATTTTCATTTTAATCTCTATTGACCGTCTCATCTTTTTTTTAAGAAAACTAACAAAATCTAATCAAATCAAGCAATGCACACTCCTATAAAGAAGTAGTGTAGTGTTTTTATAGGAGAAAATTAGAAAGTTTTTCCCCATTTCAGTGAGCATATATTTCTGACAATACAGTGAGCTGGTCCAGTGGATTTTGGGTGAGAAATTGTATGTTTTATAACACAAAATTTCTGATTGATTCGCAGGGGAAAAACCCTATATTTCTGGTAGTGTCATCAAGTATTACGGGGTCATTTGTTTTAAATAAAATTATTTATGTAAGATTATAATCATGAAGTTGTAATCATCTTATTAAAAGATTGATAATCTTAAGATTTTAATATAAAATTTATATGAGTATTGGCTAATATTAATAATTAAACGGTGGATAAATACTACTTATTTCAAATTTAATACTGACGTTAATATCCTAATCAAGGTAACCAAACGACCACCAAGTCTAATAATGTAACTTTATTTTTTCATTTTTTTTTTCACAAATTAGCTAGACTCTGTCATTTTTAGCCAGTTTACTAATTAAACCTTGAATATACATAAATTATGTTTATTTTTGCACGTATATAGAGGATTTAATGTCAAAACACGCATAATTAAACGTTTATCCTGTCTAGTATTAAAAGTAACTAATAAGTATCAACAACAGAAGTTGTTTCAATAAATCAGAAAATATCGTCTATAATAATTGGAGTTAGTTATATGTTGTTCTTTAAATGAAAACTCTTGCTATTTAATTTACTTGGTTAAGTCTAGCAAAACAATCCAATAAAGAAAGTGCATGAAAAAATTAGTCTAAAATAGTTCGAACAGTGACCCCCTCTGTCCTAGTGACAATGTTGTTTTTCTAACCACATTCCTATTTTTCTCATGAGCATCATGCTTAATTACAAACAAAGATACCCCATAACAGTAGCAGACGAATTACTTAACGCCCCTCCCCCCACCAACACACACACACAGCTCCTAATTAAGAAACTTCAAGCTCTAAAAGTAATTAAAGATCTTTAAATAAGTGTTTTCATAGACAGAGTCGAAATATGAACATTACTAGTTCTGAATCATAGGATGCGGCCGGCCTCGCACACCATTAGCTAAATTTTAAAATGTAATTTTTATATATTGTTGGTGATGTTTTTAACATAGTGTTATTTTAGCTATCACCATTGAAGAATCAGGTCCTTCAGTAACTAAACAAGAAGTAAATTGTGGAATTTAAGAACATAAACGAATTTTGTCATGAAAAAAGTTTTGCTCAGGTGAATAAAAATTACAACCCAACTTTGTAGCATCCAACTCAAAAACTTAAGTTACATATCAATTATCGAAGGGCTACGAACTTAGTGTTGAGTTCAATGTGTGTGTGAATGGAAAGTGGAGGGAAAGAGAGACACCAATTTAGAAAGTGTACTCTTAAAAATGAAAAGTCTACTAATTCTCTCATATTGGTGGGAGAAAGGAACTTTGGAGTGTTTTTAATGAGAAACACTAACTCCACATGAATAGTGAGGCAAGAACAAGGTAAGAATCAGGTCCTTCAGTAATTAAACAAGAAGTAAATTGTGGAATTTAAGAACATAAATGAATTTTATCATGAAAAAGGAATAAAAATTACAACCCATCTTTGTAGCATCCAGCTCAAAAACTTAAGTTACAAATCAATAATCTGAAGGGCTACGAACTTAGTGTTGAGTTCAATATGTGTGTGAATAAAAAATTGAGGGGAAAATTGTGGAGGAAAAGAGAGACACCAATTTAGAAAGTGTACTTTAAAAAATGGAAAGATCACTAATTCTCCCACATTGGTGGGAGAAGGGAACTTTGGAGTGTTTTTAATGAGAAACACTAACTCAACATGGATAGTGAGGCAAAAATAAGGTGGTG
>NW_025875958.1:0-1113 GCF_002878395.1 Capsicum annuum
ATCTCATTAATTCTTCTATATTTTCACTAAGAAATTGTATATATTTTATATCTATTTTTCAAAATTCTAAATATACATAATTTATCATAGTTAGTGTGTGGGTTTGGCATGTAAGTATTTATAAGAGTAGTTCGGTAGGTGTGGTATATAATTAATTCTAGTCATAAAATATCTATCAAATATTTTTTCCAATATGATTTTTCTTATATCCACTATTTCTATATCCTTAAGTACATATAAAAGAATTATTTTAAATTTATCTACCATTTCGTCAGATAAATAATTATCAATTTTTCATAAAATTGCTATTTTCAAAATATTCCCTTAAATCATGCACATAACAAAATATGATCACTTTAGATTGCTATATACTAGATTATTCTTAAATAACATATTCTTCGGTCACTATTAGCATGGAAATCTTGATACTTTTTCCTTAAACAATGCCTCTACTTTGGTTACTCCCCTATCACGGCTTTCTTGCCTCACCGGTTTCACCTTTAGGATGACATAGTTCTTAGGGATTTTTCTCCTTTTTCAATTTGCTAATAAACTTTTTAACATGCTATTTTTCGAATAATTCTACTATAAAGCAACTAACATGAACTTATTTTATCATATCATGATTGTTAGGAATTTATGAATTTAGCTATTCTTAATAGTAAATGAATATACCTGTTTTGGTAGTTTTGATAATTCTAAGCTTTGTTCCTCTATAGATTTTTCCATTAAAATATACCTGCTTTTTAATAAATAAAAATTTTTTTTTTTTTTTTGTTGTGGACAAAAGATTTTGTGCTTCAATGTATGAAGGTTTGCCTTCATCTGAGCAAGTGCTCGTTTATTTATATTCTTAGAAATAAAAATGCGTACACTGTTTTTCTTTACATCTGTCAGCTACTTTACAAAAGTAAGAAAAACGTTTCTGCAAAGAATCCTAAAGCTAATGTCTAATCTAATAATGACACTACTTGCCAAAAATCTAATAATGGCACTACTTGTCAAAAAAGACTAAGAAAAGTCAAAAAGCCTAAGGCTAGTTACATGATATTTACGTAAAGCTATCTAGCTATCTTCCATATTTCTTTTTCTCCTTGAATTACTTTCTTTGTC
>NW_025875959.1:0-1117 GCF_002878395.1 Capsicum annuum
AATCTAATGACACTCGTTTTATGAATTCTTACTCTAAGAACTCTAGACCTAAATCTAATTAATTCCTACATTTAAAAAAGAATGACATACTTTACTTTTTAGTCCGTTTAAAAAAGAATGATCCTTTTCTTTTTTTTGCAATACTTTAATTCTAATTTTCCACATGGTATATTTAGGACTACAAGATTAAAAGATATTTTGGTACATTTGATACAAATTTAATTTAAGACCACAAGATTCAAAAGTCTTTCTTTATTTTCTTAAACTCCGAATCAAGTCAAAATAAATCTTTTTTTTTTTTAGACAGAGAGAATAATTAAAAATCAGTATGCGATAGACAATCGTATGAAAGTTGTTGAAAGCATTAGACAAAACACGAAAACAGAAACTGCAATTTGACAGTTTAATCCTATGAGAACAGTAGCAAAAATACACTTAATAATTAGAAAACTTAGACATACTAATGATTAACGTCATCATTACTTGTCCTTTTTAAGAATTTCTCATTTTGTCATTATTAAGCAAGCTTTGATTCAACATTCTGATTAAATCGGTTAACATACACACTTCACCGCCCACAGATTTTCCTAATATTATTACAAACATAGCGGTAGCCGGTGGGAATAATTAACTTGAAATAAGGGTGTCATGTGGGCCGGGCTGAGTCAACCCGGAACCGATTTAGCCGGGTTTTGGGTTGGTCCAGATTCGGGCTTGGTTAAATGGGTCGGTTCGGTTCCGAGTCCAACAATAAAATTTTTAAAAACAATCTTGAACCGTCCCATTTAACTCAACCCAATCCAAACCACCTAAACCCGATCAAAACTAGTTAAAAATCCGATCAAAAACAAAAACATTTTTTCTCCAATATACACTATATATACCCACCTATATACATTTTAAATACGTTAAACAATATATATACACTATATATATAGTATATACTACATTATAATTCAAAAAATATATACACATAATACATATACACAATTACACATGTAATCGTGTATACGACTATATGTTAGTTAAATATATATATACTACTCTCAATAAAACATATACTACAAAATATATACTACAATATAATGATATATATAATAATTTATAAAATATATAT
>NW_025875960.1:0-1389 GCF_002878395.1 Capsicum annuum
CTATAAATACTTTTCTCCCACATTGGTGGAACAGAAAAAAAAATCACATTCTCTCCTATAAATACTACCACTACTTTGGTAGAGAGAGGAGGGGAGAAGGAAGACAAAAAAAGGTTAGAGAGGTGAAAAAATCCTTTTGAGCAAATATATGCTTGTGTGTTGAAGAAATATATGCTTGTCTAAATTTAATCCATTGTCCTTTGGGGTCGAGGAAAGGCTTATTTTGTCTTCTTTTATGTAGATATGCCTCAATTGCATTCTCGTGAAATGTTCAAGATGGTCACTAAACCCGATGATTATCTGAAACTGTGGTGGGATTACATGGGTACAGAAGAGATAAAGATTGTTAGAACACACATTGGGCATCTTCCTTCTTTGATCGAGATGGTCGCTTGGCCCGAAATGATCCATGTACTAACAACTTTTGGGATGATCAGAACATGGTATTTCGCTTCGGGGGTGTTGAATTGACCCCACCATTGAAGAGGTATTGATTTGCTACGAGAGTATGAAAATGAGTTTTAAGAGAAAGGAGACACCGGATAAGAATATTTTAGTCCCGGATGTGTGGGATCGTCAAAATATCAAGGAAGCATTTTTAACTGATGACGACACCTGGCTAGGAGAACGGGAGGATCAAATATCACTTTTCATGAGTTGTACCGTTAGTTTGGAAAATTCAACTCTTTTCACAAATTTAGGCATAAATTGGAGTCGGAAGCAAAATGGAAAGAAATGAGAGCTTTTGCATTCGCGGTAGGCCTACTTGGAACCATGGTGTTCCCGCAAGGGAAAAATGGCACAATTCATCCGAGGGTTGTCACAGTGACCCATGCACTCTTTTTTGGAATGGAATACAATTCTAAAAAAGTATACCACAACTTAGCCCCCATGATTGTCGCCGACATATATCACACTTTGGGAAGATGTCAAGTCTAGAATCGTTTCTTTTAAGGCTGCAACCTTATATTACAATGGTGGATGATGATGCATTTGGTGAAAAATCCTAGAACGGCATAACCTGATCACAAAACAAGGAGAAATCTGCTAGAACCGTACGACATGTGGTTATTTTTACACAAGTTCAAAAGGGAAGCATCCCACGAATTTTGGTTTAAGACTCTTGGAGAATTAAGAGATAGCGATGTCCAATGGTCCCTTAACTATCTTCGTTCAGGGAAATACATCATTCGAGGGGGCGAATGGCCTTTTCTAGTGCTCCCGGGTCTCAAGGGAACCCGCCCCTACAATCCTTGCAGAGTTTTTAGGCAATTCGAGATCAAGTAGGATACGCCTCAAATCGATTCTATGCTCAGATTCTTCACCGAATATGATGAAAGTTAGCCCTCGCTCAAAGACTACACGATAAATGAATGGAGAAGGAAAAAG
>NW_025875961.1:0-1692 GCF_002878395.1 Capsicum annuum
ACCTGGATCAGCATCTATAACGACTTCATCGACACATGACACTTCTTCGTCAGGAAAATATGTCTTTAATGGCTCGTACTCTTCATCAATGGGATTCTCAACAAGATGATCTGCCAAGGCTTGGGCTTTCATGGCGGTCTGAGTCACATATACAGTGTTGAACTCGGTAAGCAATATTTGCCACTTTGCCAATCGACCCGTTGGCATAGGCTTCTGAAAGATATACTTCAAAGGATCTATGCGAGAGATGAGATAAGTAGTATAGGATGAGAGATAATGCTTCAAATCCTGTGCTACCCAAGTTAGGGCACAACACGTCCTTTCAAGAAGAGTATACCTGGCCTCATATGCGGTGAACTTCTTACTAAGATAATAAATAGCCTGCTCCTTTTTGCCTGTGACATCATATTGACCCAGGACACAACTAAAAGAATTGTTTATGATGGATAAATATAAGATCAAAGGCCTACCAGGCTCCGGGGGTACCAGCACGGGCGGATTTGACAAATATCTTTTGATTCGATCGAACGCTTTTTGACATTCTTCAGTCCATTTTACCGCAGCACTCTTTTTCAGCAACTTGAATATGGGCTCACAAGTGGTTGTGAGTTGAGCAATAAATCATCTAATGTAGTTCAGTCTATCAAGCAAACTCATCACCTCCGTTCTATTCTTGGACGGGGGCAAATTTTGAATGGCTTTGATTTTCGAGGGATCCAATTTAATTCCCCGAGAGCTGACTACAAACCCCAACAGCTTTCCAGACGAAACTCCAAATACACATTTTGCTGGGTTGAGTTTGAGATTATACCTGCGAATCCTTTCAAAGAACTTTCTTAAATCTTTAACATGGTCGGCCTGACTTTTTGACTTAATAATCACATCATCCACGTAGACCTCAATCTCCTTATGCATTATATCATGAAACATAGTGGTCATGGCTCTCATGTATGTTGCTCCAGCATTCTTCAAATTGAACGTCATCACTCGATAATAATAGGTTCCCCATGGTGTGATAAAAGATGTCTTCTCCGTGTCTTCATCATCCATAATGATCTGGTGATATCCGGCATAGCAATCCACAAAAGAGGCAACCTCGTGTTTAGCACAGTTGTCTAACAAAATGTGGATGTTGGGTAGTGGAAAATCATCTTTCGGACTTGCTCTGTTCAAATCACGGTAATCAACACATACTCTAATTTTGCCATCTTTCTTTGGTACGGGAACAACATTGGATAACCACATAGGATAGCGAGCTACTCAAATTACTTTGGCTTCAAGTTGTTTCATGATTTCCTCTTTAATTTTAATACTTACATCCGTTTTAAACTTCCTCAACTTCTGTTTGACAGGAGGGAACGCGGGATTAGTTGGCAATTTGTGAGTCACTAATTCAGTGCTTAAACCAGGCATATCATAATAAGACCATGCAAAAACATCCTTATAATCAATTAATGCTTGAATCATTCCATCTTTTAGCTGTGGCAAAGCATGTACACTGATTTTAGTTTCCCTAACATCTTCTTGATCCCCTAGATTTATTGGCTCAATCTCATTTAAATTAGGATTCGGTTTGTCTTCAAACTGTTCCAACTCTTTGCTTATTTCTTCTAGTGCTTCTTCTTCATCATATTCCCCATCCTGCTTCATTACATCTTGATTAGTTTGGATTTTAAGATCAGGCTGAAAATT
>NW_025875962.1:0-838 GCF_002878395.1 Capsicum annuum
TGATGGTGTTGATGGTTTTGTGGTGTACTGTGATGCTTCGAGAGTTGGGTTGGGTTACGTATTGGTGCAGAAGGGTAAGGTGAGAGCTTATGGTTCTAGACAGTTAAAATCCCATGAGAAAAATGACCCCACCCATGACCTTGAGTTGGCTGTTGTTGTGTTTGCTTTGAAAATATGGAGACACTATTTGTATGGTGTCCATGTTGATGTTTTCACTGATCATAAGAGTCTGCAGTATGCGTTTACCCAGAGAGAATTGAATCTTAGGCAGAGACGATGGTTAGCATTGTTAAAGGACTATGATATGAGTGTGCTGTACCATCCGAGCAAGGCCAATGTTGTGGCAGATGCCCTAAGTAGAGTGTCCATGGGTAGTGTTTTGCATGTGGTAGAAGGTAAGAAAGAGTTGGCTCATGATGTACATCGTTTGGCTAGATTGGGGGTTAGGTTGTTTGACTCTGCTGAAGGTAGTATAGGGGTTCAGAGTAGTTCGAATCCTCCTTGGTTTCGGAAGTGAAGGAAAAGCAATACTTAGATGCTAGTTTGGCCAGACTGAAGGAGTCAGTCCAGGACCAAAAAGTAGAGGTTTTCTCCCAAGGGTGATATGGTGTGTTGAGATTGCAGGGTAGATTGTATGTCCCGAATGTTGATGATCTGAGATAGAGGATTATGGCTGAAGTGCATGGGGTGCGATATTCTATTCATCCTGGTGCCACCAAGATGTACCAAGACTTGCGGTAAATCTATTGGTGGAGTGGTATGAAGAAAGATATAGCAGTGTTTGTAGCTAAGTGTGCAACATGCCAACAGGTTAAGGTTGAACACCAAAGACCTGGTA
>NW_025875962.1:938-3392 GCF_002878395.1 Capsicum annuum
CAGGGTAGATTGTATGTCCCGAATGTTGATGATCTGAGATAGAGGATTATGGCTGAAGTGCATGGGGTGCGATATTCTATTCATCCTGGTGCCACCAAGATGTACCAAGACTTGCGGTAAATCTATTGGTGGAGTGGTATGAAGAAAGATATAGCAGTGTTTGTAGCTAAGTGTGCAACATGCCAACAGGTTAAGGTTGAACACCAAAGACCTGGTGGTATAATGCAAGAGTTTAGTATTCCCACCTGCAAGTGGAAAGAGATAAATATGGATTTCGTGGTTTACCTCCTTCTCGACGCCATCATGATTCCACTTGGGTTGTTGTTGATAGGTTGACTAAGTCTACTTATTTCTTTCCTGTTCATACTTCATATACTATTGAGGATTATGCTAGATTGTTTATCCGAGAGCTAGTCAGACTGCATGGAGTTCCCTTTTCTATCATTTTGGATAGGGGTACTCAGTTCACTTCGCAATTTTGGAAAGCTTTACAGAAAGGTCTTGGTACCCAAGTGCTTTAGAGTTCTGCTTTTCATCCGCAGACCGATGGTCAGGTTGAGCGGACCATCCAGACCTTAGAGGATATGTTAAGAGCTTGCACACTTGACTTTAAGGGAAGTTGGGATGATCACTTACCATTGATAGAGTTTGTTTACAATAACAGTTTCCACTCTAGTATTGGCATGGCACCGTTTGAAGCCTTATATAGGACGAAGTGTAGATCACCCATAGGTTGGTTCGAGGTGGGTGAAGCGGCTGTGAGTGATCCTGATTCGATATTTGAGGCTATGGAAAAAGTTAAGTTGATTAGGGAAAGGTTGAAAACTGTGCAGAATCGTCAGAAGTCATATGCGGATGTTAGAAGGAGAGACCTTGAGTTTGAAGTTGGGGACCTAGTGTATCTGGAAATTTCACCCCTGAGGGGGGGGGGGGTGAAAAGATTCGGAAAGAAGGGGAAGCTTAGTTCCCGTTATGTTTGTCCTTACAAAATTCTTAGCCGTGTTGGTAAGATAG
Source organism: Capsicum annuum (assembly GCF_002878395.1). Lineage (NCBI taxonomy): Eukaryota > Viridiplantae > Streptophyta > Magnoliopsida > Solanales > Solanaceae > Capsicum > Capsicum annuum. The sequence goes on from NW_025875962.1 coordinate 1,953, forward strand.
CTTATGAGGTCGAGTTGCTATCCGAGTTGTCCTCTGTTTATCCAATATTCCATGTCTCCATGCTTAGAAAGCATATTAGCAATGTTGTGGTAGTGGATTCCTTTGGGAGTGCGGACATTCAAGAAAATCTTTCTTTTGATGAGATTTCTATTGAGATTCTGGATTTCAGTGTCCAAAGACTAAGGAACAGAGAAGTTCCCTTGGTCAAGGTGTTGTGGTGAAACCAATCTGTTGAGGGTGCAACTTGGGAAGCTGAGGCGGATATGTGATCTAAGTACCCGCACCTATTTTCTGCGAACTTAGATCAAGCCAAAGGTACGTTCTTTCCTAAATCATACACTTTTTATAAAAGTTGCAGCAGTTCAGCTTTAGTTTCTTGAATTTATGCATTCTATGTTGCATTCGGAGTGAGAAACAATGTGGTGATGCGTCTAACGAATGGTTTCAGTTATATGATCTATTCCCTATCTAATCTTGGCATGTCTAGCATCATTTGAGGACAAATGTTTCCAAGGGGGGATGATGTAATACCCCGGGAAATTTTTCATTGAAATTTTGTGTGTAAACGTGTTAGGTTCTATCTTCTAGTATGAATTATAAATTTTCCATAAGGAAGGTCTTAGATTATGACCCACCATTACGTAGAGTGTCAAATAAGCTTTCTAAAGATATATGTATCATCCAAAACGGACACCCGAGCGACGAGTTATGAACATTCTGATCGAACTGTGAATAGTAGTGAACAGTAAAACATGCAGGAAAAAGTACTGAGGCATGGCGTATTTTTGCTCCAACTTTAAATGATCATAACTCCTTGTACATAATGATCTGGGTGATCTACTATATATCAACGGAAATCTCTACGAGTCCTCTTTCCAATGAAATTGGTTTCATACAATTTGTCTATCGGAGAAAATATCTATGGTCGATCCACTTCAGCCTATCAAAAGTGAATTTTTGGGTTAAATTCAAACTATCATAACTCCTCATACACAATGATCTCGGTGAGATACTATATATCAACAGAAATATATGAGAGTCCTCTTTCTAATGAAATTGGTTTCATCCAATTTGGATATCGGAGTAAAATGTTATGGTTGATCTACTTCATACTATCAAAACTGTCCAACAAAGGATAGATTCAAGGATTATTTGATTTTTAGGGGCGTTTTGGTCATTCCCCCTCACCCAAAATCCGTACAAACCCTATATTAAAGCCTATTAAAAGCATTATATGTTATATTTTATCAAATTCCCTCAAAAAGAAAACCCTAAGCTCCTACATCCAACTTCAAGAACCTCCAAAGTTCACCATTAATTCTGCAAATTTATTCAAGATTCCAAGTTCCTAGTTCAAGAACTCCAAGAACCATCATTCAAAAGCACAATTAAAGTCTCAAAAATGAGTATCGATCTAAAGTTCATCATTCAAGGTATGTG
>NW_025875963.1:0-6534 GCF_002878395.1 Capsicum annuum
AGTGTTAAATAGTTAATCCCCCCTCTCCGTCTGCCTCGTTCCTTTACTAAGCTTTCTTTAAGAAAAGATGAATGTGACTTGCGTAGATTTTCTTGTGATGTTCTATGCCCGAATAATAAATTTGTCATTCATTAGAGTCTTGGGAATAATTGGCAAAGAAGAAATTTTGCAAAACTATTTTGCCAAATACCCACTTAATTTTTTTTTGATTTATTTTTTATGTTTAGGGTGTAAAAAGTGGAAAAAGTGAGGCCCACACATGGGCCAAAGGAACAATTCATCATTTATACAACTTTACAAATTTAATATCATACACCTAACCCTCTCCACTTATTCCAATATCGTAAAACCCTCTCTCCCTCTCCTTTTCAATTCCCAACTCCCACTTTCAAACAACTTATCCCAAAGATGCCATTTTCATACATTTTCATCTGCAGTTGTCAAGGGGGCATTATTGCTTCTCAAGGTTAGTTCAAATCGAGTTTCGATCATTTCTAGATCCATTTAAATGATTTTTCTTTTTGCTAATCGATTGGTAGTGATGTAGGATTTTTTTTTCAAATTTGGTGTTTTGATTTAATCGTATTTTTTATAGCAACAAAGTGTTGAATGGTGGTATGATTGTTGTTTGAAGAGTTATTTTGGCATTTTGATTTAAACAACGTCCTGTTTCTGTCTGTAGACCTATAGTCTATTCATAGATCCGTGGTCTATGAAATGAGAATGCTCTAGATATATTTCAATTTTCAGACATATGAAATTCTTTTAAAACATGATTGCTGAAATAGTGAAAATTGAAATATTAATAGCTAATTAGTTTGATTAGGTGCACTAGTTTGATTTTTAGAAATTGTTGTGTTTTGATATTTTGCATGTTTGATTTTGGTTCAATTATTGTATGTTTGTGTAGTGAACTATTTAATGGTGGGGTATTTGTTAATTTTTTTTTTCGGGGGAAGGGTTGCATTTGATCATTGAGTTATTTCTGTTGATAGACTTGTGGTCTATGAACTGAAAATGGGATATTTGTTCTTTAGGTGTCGACTGTGTTGAAAATGGGTAGAAAAGTTATTATTCCTAAAAAGAAAGTTGATACCGCTGGTTGTAGTAGAAAAAGAAGAGCTGAGGCAGTTGAAAAAGTGTCAAAAAGAAAGAAAATTAAAGAGTCGGTGTCTGAATCAGATTCAAAGTTAAAGGAGATAAGCGACTATGTCGATTTTAGTAAAGATGTTGCCAAGCGGAGTATCAGTAGTGACAGTAACGAGTGCGAGGGAAGTGGGAGTAATAGTGATGATGGGGATAATATTCATTTTTCGTGCCATATCTTTCAAGGTGTATTTCTGTGGAGTGGTATGACCTTCGAACGATAATTGACAAGGTCAGATCTTTCCCGACAAAGATATTGGTCAGATCAAGAATGGTTGCTTATCGAGAATTTAAGCAAATTCTTGTCAACCAAGAATTGAAGAGAACATTCAAGCGATCCTGTTTTGGACACCTAAGAAACTTGCCGAAACATCTCAAGTTCAATGGGCAGTTGGTCCATTATTTGCTGTTGCGACACGGTAAGAACGATAAGATGCGTCATGAGATGTAGTTTTGCGTTAGCAACAAGCCTGTCTATTTTGGCTTGAAAGAGTTTTGTTTGATCACGGGGATGAACGACTCATCATACCCCAGTGAATAAAAAATGAAGAAGATGTTAACAAAGGGGGACAATTTTTGTTTTAAGGTGACAAAAAATAAAAACATCACGGCGGCCAACTTGTTACACCTGATCAAAGGGAACAAGCTGAAAAAGAAGCAGAAGTTGAAGTGTTGTCTACTATAGTTGTTGCATACCATTTTTCTTGCAAAAGATTCAACGAAGGTTGTCGACACAAAACTGATTTGAATGATTGACTCTTTTGAGTTTCTTCGAGAAGTATCCGTGGGGGAAAGAGACATTTCAACTGACCATAGACTATCTGAAGAAGAAAAATAACCTGAAGAAGTATAAGAAAGTATTTGATAAGAAGCAGAAGGCATCCTATGCTCTATTCGGATTTCCCTGGGCATTCATGGTATCTACCATAAACCCTTTAGTGAGTTTATCGTAGATTATCATTTTATTTATACTATGTCATAAACTCATAGTTATTTTTTTCACTCTTGTACTGCTTACAGATTTGGATCTACGAGGCCTTTCCTCATCTTGGAGAATTTTCTAGAAAATTAATGGATGAGCCCTTATCCATCCCCCGTATCCTCAGATGGCACACTTCAAAAAGCGACAAGATAATCGAAGGCGACCCATTCAAGTATAAAGGAAAAGTTACCGAGGTATGAACTTATTTTCTATAATGCAATAATAGTACCGTTTTATCGAATGTCATGTAATTGTTAATTGATATTTGGTAGAACGTGCACCCATACATCATCCCTACTATTCGTGAGACGAAGATAGATTACATCATTATGTTTGATCCATATATGGATGAGGTGAAGAATAACGTCCTCAATGGCTTAAAGAAAGAGTTAGAAGGGGTGACTATCCTCACTTCAAATGAGGACAGTGATGATGACGGGGATTTGAGTGGTAACCACGTTGGAGTACGCATTGGTGATGATGATTCTCCGAGCACCTCCAAAGATGAAGCGGAAACCTCATCCCCCGGGGATCTTCATAAGCGTGTAGCTGCGCTCGAGGAAGCGGTGTTGGATATTGCTGCCTATATCAAAGAGAAAAGAATGAAGAAAAAGGAAAATGATGAACGACAACATGAGAAAGGTAACTTCATTCATTAATTGATTTTATTAATGAATATTTAGCTTTAAATATCATAACACTTTGTAATATTATGAAATAGTGCATGTGCATGAATCAGAGAGGAATGAAGAAGGAGAAAAAAAAAGCAAAATGGATGAGTTAGTCGTTGTTGTGACAAAAGAGGAAAAAGAAGAAGAAAAAAAGGATGGTGAAGAAGATAAGAGCCAAGAAGAAGGTGAAAAAGTAGCAGCAGCAGAAGAAGAAGAAGCAGCAGCAACAGATAAATAAGGAGGCACGAAAAAAGGAAAAACTGTTGAAGAAGAAGCTGACAAAGAATAAGTTGAGCAAGAAGCAGCAGGTGAACGAAAAGAAGAAGCTGAGGAAGAAACAGTTGCTGAAGGTGAGAAAGAAATAGCTATTGCAGGTGAAGTAAGAAAAGAAGGTATGGAAGAAAAGGAAACTGAAGAAGCAACAGCTGATGCACATGCTGAAAAAGAAGGAGAAGAAAGTGAGAATGAAGAAGCAGCTGCAATTGTTGAAAAAAAAAGTTGAAGTTGTCCAAACAGATGTGGTCATGGACATTGTTGATAAAATCAACAGTAACACTTGTGTTGATGAGGAACATAGGGAAAGAGACATTTAAATGCTAACATATTTAATTTGTTGTTAAATGATGAGTTGTTAGGATATGACAATTTTTTTTTATTTCACAAATATGAAGTTTGAAGGATCTGGTGGTAGGATATGACAATTATTCTTTTATTTTATGAAACATGTTATGATTCTAAGTTGTATCTGTTTCTATCAAACTGATTTATGGCATGGAATTTGAATATGCAGGGTGTGGTCATAGTTGGTACATTGTATGCTTGATATCATAGAATGCATACTTAATATTCCATATACCGTATGCATAGTCTATCATTAACCTGCTGGTCGAATTTAAGTTGACGTGTTGTTTAATTGACTATGGTTCTATCAAAAATAATATTTAATATTATACAAAAGTAGAACTATTATTATTTATTCAATATCACTACCTCCATGTTACACTTTTCCAAAGAATGAATACTAGCATTATAGCACATAACATCATTTTTAGGACATTCTCTCTTTCTTTGGTCAAAATCAATTTTTGTTTTAGTTGATCCCTCTCTATTTGGGTGTCATGTAGCAATAGTTTAAAGTGATTCCTCTGTTCTTCGGCTTCTTTGAACAATGTCATGAGAAAATCTTTATTTTCTACGCATTGTTGGAGCCTTTGTAGTAGATTAAATTTTGCCAAGCCTTGAAAATTTGACGTCTCGAGTCCCGAAATAAACGTTGATGGATTGGATGGAGGTGATAGATCATCAAGCCATTTGAAAAACGAGCATGCGCCATTATCCTAGGAAAAAAATAATTATATAACCGTTAACTTAACTTTAAAAAAAAACATGCACACCTCACCTTTGCAATTACACAATTATAAAATTTGCGACCTGGATTTGAATCCGTGCGTGACGTCCTCAAGATAGCCGCATTCCCACAATGAAAAATTAGAGTATTTTTAGAATTGGATGATTGAGATGCTTGCGACATTGTAGAATTTTTAAAAATAAAATAAAGTAGATGAAATAAAATAAGGAGGGATGTACACCTTATATATGAAGTAAAAATAAAGTGTTCACACTGATAGCTTACAAAAGTAGCTGTTTTTTACCGTTGGAAAAGTAATTTTTCTCTTTTGAACTGGTGGTGACACTAAATAGGCTGTCGTAGATCATGACCTATGTCAGCCATCGATTGTCTGGTTTACCATAGACTTACACCTTTATTAGTGCATCGACTGATATCCTGATTATGCATAGACTACCGTGATCTATGTACACATCTATAGACCATCACGTGGAGGTAGTTAAAAATGAATAATTAAATTAAAAAAATAGATAATAGTAACATATTTTGGGGCTGGTAGAAGAAAATAATTAAATATAATATGATTTAAATGGATAATCAAATGTTTTGGGGCCGGTGGAAGAAAAAAATTACACTAAAATGATTTAAATAGATGATCTTGGACTGGTGATGACACTTAATAGACCGTCGTAGATCAAGAACTATGTCATCCATTGATCAGTATAGTCTATCGTAGACTTACACGTTTATTATCGCATCAACTGATATCATGATTAGGCGTAGACCACGATGATCTATGTACAAGGTTATACACCATCACTTGGATGTAGTTAAAAAATGATTAAATAAATTATAAATAAATGTGGTGTGGATTTCTACACATGTGAAAGAGTGTAAATAAGTCACATAATCATATTAGAGCTTAGACAAATTAGGGAGGGTGAATTAAGAATTGTGTGGACGGGTAGTGGTTGAATGTTCAATATCGTAAGAGTAATGTTTAAACAAAGTATAAGTATGTATATAGGATATGTATTGTATTTGATGCCTACACATTCCACATATTTCTCCATTACCACCCCTAAATCAAAAGAGTGTGTACAATTGATAGTGGTAAAATATTTATCATCCTCAATACATACTTGTGCTTTGAGAAATATTACTCTTACGATATTGAGCATTCGACCACTACCCATCTACACACTGCTTAATTCACCCTCCCTAATTTGTCTAAGCTCTAATATGATTATGTGACTTGTTTACACTCCTTCACATGTGTAGAAATCCACACCGTATTTATTTATAATTTACTTAATCATTTTTTAATTACATCCAAGTGATGGTCTATAACCTTGTACATAGATCATCGTGGTCTACACCTAATCATGATATTAGTCGATGCGATAATAAACGTGTAAGTCCACGATAGATTATACTGATAGATGGATGACATAGTTCATGAAGTACGATGGTCTATTAAGTGTCATCACCAGTCCAAGATCATCTATTTAAATCATTTTTAATTAAATTATTTTCTTCCACCAGCCACAAAACATGTGATTATCCATTTAAATCATATTATATTTAGTTATTTTCTTTCACCAGCCCAAAATACATGTTACTATTAATTATTTAATTTTTTTAATTTAATAATTGTCTTTCATAATTCCCAAAACGTATGATTATCTATTTAAATTATTTTTAGTTTAATAATTTTCTTCCACCAGCCACATAACATGTGATAATTTGTTTAAATCTTTTAAAATTAAATTATTTTTTGAAAATCTGTTATTATTTGTTTTAATTTACCCGATAATTCATCGATTCATGAAGTCTACGATCGACTAATATATACAGTCGACGAAATACTTTGTATAAAATCTAAACATTAGATTTTACTCTTTATAAAATTAGTCAAGCGACAATACTGTAACTTGAAAAGGCAGACAGATTTGATTCGATTTTTCAAGCAAGGGATCAGAACAAACATGGCAAACACACAATGTTAAAAGAAACTGAAACATAGTTGTATTAAAATTATTCATTGCATTACATAATAAAATTTACATCAAAAAGGGGAAAATGGAAGAAGCTTTCTTCTAACAAGATCCTACAAAGAAAGCTTCTTCAGCAATGAACAAATAAAAAAAACTTAAAAACATATACTAAAATAAAACATTTAAACTAAATTATAGGGACGGGGGTGGGGGGGGGGTGATATAGTCAGGTCCGTCCATTCCGAGCCTTTCTAGAATTGCCCTCAAGAAATGAGAAATTTGACGGAGCTCCCACTCCAGGTAGATGCGGTCTTGACCCAGCCCATAGAAAAACCGATCGAATTCATTCCTTAGGAGGAGGAGGTCGTAGTGCCTCAGAGGAACACGTCT
>NW_025875964.1:0-1262 GCF_002878395.1 Capsicum annuum
TCAGATTTACTATTTTCCAGTGAATGTATCTGGAGATTTAAAGCTTGCAAATTAGGAATCAACACTTAGTTGCCAATGTGAATAAACATAGCAGCAAGGTTATGCAAAATATGAAGTGACTTGAAAATATCTGCTAAGATAAAAATTTGTTATATCCTTTAAAATCAGAAAATCCTTGTTACAACTACTATACAAAATGGTTACGAAAAAACAAGGGATTGTTTTCTCTTTTTGTCAAGTCCCACTCTCCACTATATCTTATCTTTCTCGTTTCTAATCCTACCGCTTTACAAAATTTCATGGGCAGAAGAATTTGCGTCATGGTCCTACTTATAATCTCCTCAAGCGGGAAGTGAGATCAATGAACACATCCACTTTGCAATGTATTGTAAGGCCACCCATTGGATGATCAAAGCGAAACTTTTCTTCAGCTTGAGCTAACAAGTCTTGAAATATGGTTGGTTCAAGTATGATACTGGCACGACAAATCTCTTCTTTTGACTCTCTCCTACGTATACTGCACAATGACCTTTTGGAACAACTCCTGATGTTGAAGACCTCCTTAGGATTCCCATTATATCAAGGTATGTTTGGTAAACTCCAAATGGTGAAGGAAAAGAAAGAACAAGAATTTGGAGAAGTGCACAGAAAATAGAAAGTTTGTTTAAGTGTCTAGATACTTCTGGTTTGCTCAAATGTTTTGTGTCCGAGTATATATACAAGTTAACGGCAAGTTTGATACGCAAAGGGTGAGAGACAATGGCACATGAAGTTTCACTTGGTTTTGCCTACTCCATTATTATTGTCAAAATATCAGTCCATTTATTGATGACTTTGCCCTGGACCACTTGATTTGAAGATATGGTGACAGAGAATTGAATAAATGCATCAACCTCTATAATTAAAACTAAACTTATAATTCTTCATCCTTCCATCCACAAACTTAAGGTCCCATATAAGCATAGCCAACAAGCATCGGCACATGGCTTTGCCCTCGGTGGTTAGTGACAAAAACTTCAGATCCAAACCAAAGCCTGTCTACAACTTTTATATAAATAACCTCCCTTCTATTAACATTTTTCATTATCAATTTATACACCAAATTGTTCTAAATTTCTAGTTTACTTTCTTGTTCCCAATCTTCCAAGAAAAATGGCAATTCTCAGTGCTAAGAAACTCATCAAGATGGCCAGGAGATGGCAGAAATTTGCAGCCAAGCAGAGGAAGAGAATTTCTTTTGCAAGAAATGGTAGTAATACAGA
>NW_025875965.1:0-1115 GCF_002878395.1 Capsicum annuum
GCGAATGGGGCATTTTTGGGCCAAATCGATTTGCTATAGCCCACGATTTTGGGTTGGGCCCGGGGTCCGAGCGTACTATGGGCCGAAAATTGATCGGGGCATGCCAGGGAGGTTGGGGATCATCCCATTGTGGTCCGTTTAATTTCCTATGGCCATTTGGGTGGACAAACAGGCAAAACGGTGCGAACGAGGCATTTTTGGGCTAAATCGATGTGCTATAGCCCACTATTTCTGGGGTGGGCCTAGGGTCCAGGCGTGCTGTTGGCCGAAAATCAATCGGGGCGTGTTAGGGAGGTTGGGGATCATCCCAGTATAGTTCGCTTAATGTTTCATAGCCATTTGGGTGGATAAATGGTTGAAACAGCGCGAACGGGGCATTTTTTGGCCAAATCGGTGAGCTATAGTTTATGCTTTTAGGGGTGGGCCCGGGGTCCGGGTGTGATGTCGGCCAAAAATTGATCGGGGTGTATCAGGGAGGTTGGGAATCGTCCCAGTATGGTCCATTTAATTTTTTGTTGCCATTTGGGTGGAATAACAGGAGAAACAGCTCGAATGGGGCATTATCGAGCCAAATCGGTGTGCTATAACCCACGGTTTCGGGGGTGGGCCAATGTTCCGAGCGTGCTGTGGGCTAAAAATCGATCGGGGAATTCCAGGGAGGTTGGGGATCATCCTAGTATGGTTCATTTTATTTATTGTGGCCATTTGGGCTGACAAACGGGCAAAATGGCGCGAATGTGGCATTTTGGGGCCAAATCAATGTACTATAGCCCATGGTTTTAGGGGTGGGCCTGGGGTCCAGGCGTGATGTATGCCGAAAAGCGCCCAGGGCATTCAAGGGGGGTTGAGGATCATCCTACTATGGTTTCATTTAATTTTTGTGGCCATTTGGACAGACAAACAAGCGAGATGGCACGAATGGAGCATTTTCGGGCTATTATAGCCAACAGTTTTGAGGTTTGGCCCAGGGTCGGGGCATATTGTGTGCCGAAAATAGATCGGGGCTTGAAAGGAAGGTTAGGGATCATCCCAGTGTGGTCCATTTAATTTTTCATGGCCATTTGAGCAGACAAACGAGCGAAGCGGCATGAATCGGGCATTTTCAAGCTAAATTG
>NW_025875966.1:0-2076 GCF_002878395.1 Capsicum annuum
GCCATTTGGGTTGAAAAGCGGGCAAAATATCACAAACGGGCCATTTTGGGGCTAAATTGGTATGATATGGCCCATAATTTTAGGGGTGGGCCCGGGGTTTGGGTATGCTGTGGGCCCAAAATTGAGCAGGGCAATCCAGGGGGGTTGGGGATTATCACAGTGTGGTTTGTTTAAATTTTAGTGGCCATTGGGTGGAAAAATTTGCAAAACAGAGTGAATGGGGCATTTTCGAGCTAAATCGGTGCACTACAGCCTACGATTTTGGTGGTGGCCCAAGGTTCCAGGTGTACTATGGGCTAAAAATTGACCGGAGCATGCCAGGGAGGTTGGAGATCATCTCAATGTGGTCCGTTTAAATTTTTGTGGCTATTTGGGTGGACAAACAGACGAAGCATCGCGAACAGGACATTTGTAGGCTAAATCAGTGCGCTATAGCCCACGGTTTTGGTGGTTGGGCTTAAGGTCCGATCGTGCTGCGGGCCAAAAATTGTATCGGGGCATGCCAGGGAGGTTGGGAATCATCCCCGTGTGGTCTGTTTATTTTTTTGTGGCTATTTGGGTGGACAAACGGGTGATACAGCGCGAATAGGGCAGTTTTAGGCCGAATCGGGGTCTGGGTGCACTGCAGCTCAAAAATCAACTGGGGAATTCTAGGGAGGTTGGGGATTGTCCCAGTGTGGTCCGTTTAAATTTTTGTGTCCAATTGGGTGGATAAAGGGATGAAATAGCGCGAACGGGGAATTTACGTTCCAAATTAGTGCGCCATAGCCCACGGTTTTGGGGGTGGGCCCAGGGATGGGCGTGCTATTGGCCAAAAATTGACCGGGTCATGTCCAAGGGGTTGAGGATCAACCCAGTGTGGTCCGTTTAACTTTTTATTGCCATTTGGGTGGACAAACAGGAGAAACAGCGCGAATGGGGAGTTTTCGGGCCAAATTGGTGTCCTGTAATCCACAGTTTCGAGGGTGGGGCAGGGGTTCGGCCGTACTGTGTGCGATAAATTGATCGGGGCATGCCAGGGAGGTTAGGGATCGCCCCAATTTAGTCCTTTTAAATTTTCGTGGCCATTTGGGTGGACAAATGGGCGAAACAGCGCGAACGGGGCATTTTCGGCTAAATCGGTATGCTATAGCCCATGGTTTCGGGGGTGGCCCCAGGTCTCGGGCGTGCTGTTGGACAAAAATAAACCGTGCCATACAAGGGAGGATGGGGATCATTTGGTTGGACAAACAAGCAAAACGGCGTGAATAGGGCTTTTTCAGGCCAAATCGGTGCGCTATAGCACATGATTTTGCGAGGGGCTTAGGTTTTGGGTGTGCTGTATGCTAAAAATCAGCCAAGGCATGCCAGGGAGGTTGGGGATCATCCCAGTGTTGACCGTTTTAATTTTTATGGCCATTTAGGTGGACAAACCGATGAAACAGTTCAAATGGGGCTTTTTAGGGTAAATCAGTGTGCTATAGCCCACGGTTTTGGGGGAGGGCCGGGGGTTCGGGTGTTCTGTGGCATGCCAGGGAGGTTGGGGATCATCCTAGTGTGGTCCATTTAAATTTTCATGGCCAATTGGGTGGGAAAACGAGCAAAACGGCACTAATGGGGAATTTTGGGCCAAATCGGTGCATTATAGCACATGGTTTCGGGTGTGGGCCTGGGGTTAAGGCGTGCTGTGGGCTAAAATTTGATCGGGGCATGACAGAGAGGTTGGAGATCGTTCCAGCATGGTCTGGTTAAATTTTCATGGCCGTTTGGGTGGACAAATGGGCGTAACGATGCGAACAGGGCATTCCAGGGAGGTTAAGGATCGTCCCAGTATGCTCCATTTAAATTTTCATGGCTATTTAAGTGGACAAATGGTCGAAACAACACGAATAGTGTATTTTTTAGCCAAATCGTTGTGCTATAGCCCATGGTTTTAAGGGTGGGTCCATATTTCGGGCGTGCTGTGGGCCAAAATTCAACCGAGGTATGCTAGGGAGGTTAGGGATCATCCCATTGTGGTCCGTTTAAAGTTGTGGCAATTTAGGTAGATAAACTGGCTAAACGGCGCGAATGGGGCATTTTGGGGCCAAATTGGTG
>NW_025875967.1:0-1423 GCF_002878395.1 Capsicum annuum
TCCTGAACAGAAAGTAAAATTTCCATTTTTCAGGAGGGTCCTGAACAGAAAGTAAAGTCCCATTTTTCAGGAGGGTCCTGAACATAAAGTAAAATCCCATTTTTCATGAGGGTCCTGAACATAAGGTAAAATCCCATTTTTCAGGAGGGTCCTGAACATAAAGTAAAATCTCATTTTTCAGGAGGGTCCTGAACATTAAAGTAAAATCTCATTTTTCAGGAGGGTCCTGAACATAAGGTAAAATCCCATTTTACTGGAGGGTCCTGAACAGAAAGTAAAATCCCCATTTTTCAGAAGGGTCCTGATCATAAAGTAAAATCCCCGGATGTGCATTTCCAATGGTAGCTGAATTAAGTGAAGCGATCTTGCCCCTATTTCAACAAAGAAAATTTGTCAGTTAACAACTTAATGGTGGCTTGCAACTCTTGGCCTCTCAGGTATCTGCCCCAGCACTCGTTCCTTTCATCTTTCTTCCAAATCGCTGACACCTGCCCTGTCTTGCCGCCTCATTAACCCAGATCCAAATTGAGGAAATGGGTCCTGATTCAAACAACGGGTTTCCATTTTACCATGCCCCTGAGGTGCACTCTCTTCCCTAAATTTGAATGCTTCCACGAATCCAATAGCCTATCGGTTGATAGACTTCCTTTGCTTCATGTTGAATTACGATCATATTTCTTTCCTGTGTTATTCCTTGGCTTTTTCTCGTATAATTGGAAGGACTGGTAGTAAATTTTGAAATCCTTTCTTGCTTGTTTTGACAGAGACATAACTTAAAATGTAAAGAAAATGATGGTGACTTTTATTTTTGATAAATCATATAAAAAGACAAAAAGCATGAATATGTAAATGAAAGAAATGGGCAATGTGCCATATTCAAAGAGAAAACTTATCTGAATACGACAACCAACTCCAATGAGTATGACATGCATTTTGGATTGAGCTGGCTGATCTTCCTATCCAAACTCCCCATTTGTTGTTGAGTTCATTTCTTTGCTGCTGAGCCGTTTCCTCAAATCCATTGGACTCCTACATCACATTCGACTGACGACATCTTAAAAGACTTTCGCCAACAACTCTCTTTCTTTTCACTTTTCACTTTTCTCTTGAACTCTCCATCGCCTTACGGTGCCCTTGAGGGTTTTCACCAATAAGACTCTCTCATTTTCATTTTTCTCAACTCACCATCGCCTTATGATGCCCACGGGGGTTTTCACCAATAAGACTCTCTCATTTTTGTATTTCTCTCAACTCACCATCGCCTTATGATGCCCACGGGGGTTTTCACCAATAAGACTCTCTCATTTTTATTTCTTTCCTAATTTCTTATACTGAGGGAGACCAGTGGTACTTCACAATGTATCGTCATATCCATTGCATGCTTAGCCTTAACATTATCAAAAATTGATCTGAAGTACTTTCT
>NW_025875968.1:0-3343 GCF_002878395.1 Capsicum annuum
CCTAAAAAATAGGACTTTAGTTTCTGTTCAGGACCCTCCTGAAAAGTTAGATATTACTTTATGTTCAGGACCCTCTTCAAAATTGAGAATTTACTTTCTGTTCAGGACCCTCTTCAAAAATGGAACTTTACTTTCTGTCTAGCAGCCTCCTGAAAATGGGACTTTGCTTTTTCTTCAGGACCCTCCTGAAAAATAGGACTTTAGTTTCTGTTCAGGACCCTCCTGAAAAGTGGGATATTACTTTTTGTTCAGGACCCTCTTGAAAAGTGGGAATTTACTTTCTGTTCAGGACCCTCTTGAAAAATGGGAATTTACTTTCTGTTCAGGACCCTCTTCAAAAATAGGACTTTACTTTCTGTTTAGCACCCTCCTATAAATGGGACTTTGCTTTTTCTTCAGGACCCTCCTGAAATATAGGACTTTAGTTTCTGTTCAGGACCCTCCTGAAAAATGGGATATTACTTTCTGTTTAGGACCCTCTTGAAAAGTGGGAATTTACTTTCTGTTAGGGACTATCTTCAAAAATGAGACTTTACTTTCTGTGTAGCACGCTCCTAAAAATGGGACGTTGCTTTTTCTTCAGCACCCTCCTAAAACATGGGAATTTACTTTCTTTTTAGGACCATCCTAAAAAATGGGACTTTACTATCTATTCAGAACCCTCATAAAAAATAGGACTTTTCTTTATGCTCAGGACCCTCCTAAAAAATGAGATTTTACTTTCTGTTCAGGATCTTCTCAAACAATAGGACTTTATATTCTCTTCAAGACCCTCCGGAAAAATGGGTTTTACTATATGTTCAGGACCCTCCTAAAAAATGGGACTTTACTTTATGTTCTGGACCCTCCAAAAAAATGGGATTTTACATCCTGTTCAGGACCCTCCTGAAAAATTGGACTTATCTTTATGTTCTGGACCCTCCTGAAAAATGGGATTTTACTTTCTTTTCTGGACTCTTTTGAAAAATACGATTTTAATTTCTGGTTAGGACCCTCCTGAAAAATCGGACTTTACTTTTTGTTCAGGACTCTCCTAAAAAATAGGTGGTTAATTTATACTCGTACCCTCCTGAAAAATGGGATATTACTTTTTGTTTAGGACCCTTCTGAAAAACGGGATTTTACTTTCTGTTTAGGACCAACCTAAAAAAAAGAATTTTAATTTGTAATCAGGTCCTTCCTGAAAAATGGGATTTTACTTTCTGTTCAGGACCCTCCTGAAAAATTAGACTTTAGTTTCTGTTCAGGACGCTCTTGAAAAATGGGAATTTACTTTTTGTACGGGACCCTCCTTAAAATGGGACTTTACTTTCTGTTCAGGACCCTCCTGAAAAATGGAATTTTACTTTTTGTTTAGGACCATCGTAAAAAATGGAATTTTACTTCTGTTTAGGACCCTCCTGAAAAATGGGATTTTACTTTCTGTTTAGGACCCACCAGAAAAATGAGATTTTACTTTCTGTTCAGAACCCTACTAAAAATAGGATTTTACTTTTTGCTCAGGACCCTACAGAAAAATGGTATTTTAGTTTTTGTTCAGGACCCTCCTTATAAATGGTATTTTACTTTTTGTTCAGGACCCTACAGAAAAATAAAATTTTACTTTTTTACCGGACAATCCTGAAAAGTGGGATTTTACTTCCTATTCAGGACCCTTCTGAAAAATGGAATTTTACTTTCATTTCTTGGCCCTCCTAAAAATATTATTTTACTTTCGTTCCGGACCCTCCTGAAAAATGGGAGTTTAGTTTCTGTTCAGGACCCTCCTGAAAAGTAGGATATTACTTTCTGTTCAAGACCCTCCTGAAAAGTGGGAATTTCCTTTTTGTTCAGGTCCCTCTTTAAAAATGGGACTTTACATTTTGTTTAGGACTCTCCTGAAATATGGGACTTTACTTTATCTTAAGGACCCTCCTGAAAAATGGGAATTTACTTTCTGTTCACAACCCTCTTAAAAAAAAGGAATTTACTTTCTGTTCAAGAGCCTCCTAAAAAATGGGATATTGTTTTCGGTTCAGGACCCTAAAAAAAAATAAGAATTTACTTTTTGTTCAGGACCCTCCTGGAAAATATGAATTTACTTTCTGTTCAGGACCCTCCTTAAAAATGGAATTTAACTTTCTGTTCAGGACCCTCTTGAAAAATAGGACTTTACTTTTCATTCAAGACTCTCCTAAAAAATGGGAAGTTACTTTACCCTCAGTTCCCTCCTGAAAAATGGGATATTAATTTTTGTTCAGGACCCTCCAGAAAAATGGGATTTTACTTTTTGTTTAGGACCATCCTAAAAAATGGAATTTTAATTTCTGTTCAGGACCTTCCTGAAAAATGGGATTTTACTTTCTGTTCAGGACCCTCCTGAAAAATTAGACTTTAGTTTCTGTTCAGGACCCTCCTGAAAAATGGGAATTTACTTACTGTACAGGACCCTCCTAAAAATGGGACTTTACTTCCTGTTCAGGACCCTTCTGAAAAAATGGGTTATTAATTTTTATTCAGGACCCTCCTAAAAAATGGGATTTTACTTTCTGTTTACGACCATCCTAAAAAATGGAATTTTACTTCTATTTAGGACCCTCTTGAAAAATGGGATTTTACTTTCTGTTCTGGACCCACCTGAAAAATGAGATTTTATTTTCTGTTCAGAACCCTACTGAAAAATGGGATTTTACTTTTTGCTCAGGACCCTCCTGAAAAATGGTATTTTACTTTTTGTTCAGGACCTTATAGAAAAATGGAATTTTACTTTTCTATTGGACAATCCTGAAAAATGGGATTTTACTTTCTATTCAGGACCCTTCTGAAAAATGGAATTTTACATTCAGTTCTGGGCCCTCCTAAAAAATAGGATTTTACTTTTGTTCAGGTCTCTCTTCAAAAATAAGACTTTACTTTCTGTTTAGGACTCTCCTGAAATATGAAACTTTACTTTTTCTTCAGGACCCTCCTGAAAAATGGAAATTTACGTTCTGTTCAAGAGCCTTATGGAAAATGGGACTTTCCTTTCTATTCAAGACCATCCTGAAAAATGGGAATTTACTTTCTGTAAAGGACCCTCTTGAAAATGGGATTTTATTTTCTGTTCAGGACCCTCCTAAAAAGTGGAACTTTACTTTCTGTTCAGGACCTTTCGCAAAAATGGGACTTTAGTTTCTGTTCAGGACCCTCCTTAATAATGGGAATTTACTTTCTGTACAGGACCCTTCTAAAAGTGGAAATTTACTTTCTGTATAGGACCCTCCTGAAAATAGGATTTTATTTTCTGTTCAGGACCCTCCTAAAAAATGGAACTTTACTTTCTGTTCAGGACCTTTCGCAAAAATAGGACTTTAGTTTCTATTCA
>NW_025875969.1:0-1227 GCF_002878395.1 Capsicum annuum
AAAAGGGGTAGCCCTGCTACAAAATTCATATTTACCTCTTCCCACTTCCAAGTGGGAATACTAAACTCTAGCAAAGTGCCACCAGGCCTTTGGTGCTCCACCTTAACCTATTGAACAACAGAACGCTTGCCTACAAATTTCACAATAGCTCTCTTCATACCACTCTTTTAATAGACTTCTCACAAATATTGGTATATCTTAGTAGCACCAGGGTAAATGGAATAACGCATACCATGCGCTTCAGCTATAATCCGCTGTCTCAAACCATTAATGCACGACATACATAATCTACTATAGTATCTCAATACATCATCTCCCCCTTAAGAGAAAACTCTACCCTCTGATCTCTGACCGACTCCTTCAACTTAACCAAAATGGGATCCTAATCTTGTTTCTTGTTTACCTTAGAAACTAAAGAAGATTCTTGTCATGACCCGAGCCAGGGCCCTAGTCGTGATGAGCATCCCGAACCATGGGGCTCGGGCTCCCTTTTATCAAAAATAAAGAAAGAAATGCGGAAATGAAATAAATAAGATAATAGTCATACTCTGAATTCAATTTAACAATACTGGAAAGAAATCCATCAATATCTAAACAATGTCTATTATAGTCTGCAAAATCTCTAATACATACAAAAATTACAAACTGTCTGCAACTAGGACAAGGCCCGTAATGGACCTAAACCAAATTAAATAGCAAAAGTCTGAAAGAAATAAACCTTTAGGAATAAAGAAGGCTCACCAAATGCACACTTCTGACTGTCAACTCTATGGTTTAGCAGGACCTTTAGACTGAGCCTCAGACCCTAAAAGACAGGGGCTCAATACAATTGTACTAGTACGTAGAGAAATTTCAAAATAATAATTTTTAATTCAACATAGGTGAGAGCAGTTTAGAAATAATTCATAGATATACATATGCAAAGAAAAAATACATGGGCATATATTAAAGACTCCGAACAATTTTCTGAACTCTATGACACACTCTTTGTTTTACTTTTGTACTAGGTGGTGTACCCTACAACTCTGAAATTCCACTGGCAATATGGAATCTTTCTTTAACTCGGCAGCTAATCCCCCAACCTAAGTTTTCCATAAGGGTTGGAGTCTTTGTCTCTGTTATGCCATAGGGAACTAGGCCAGCGTATAATACCTCTAGGGGATGTAATGAACCCGTGTCAGCAAAACACAATTTTAGGATAAGAGTTACTTGAACTCAAGACTTCTT
>NW_025875970.1:0-1228 GCF_002878395.1 Capsicum annuum
TCTTGTTAATAATTCTTCTAAAATAAATCCCTTCTTAATTGCTCTTGTAGTTGGTTTTTTTTCTTAATTGAGTAGTGTCAAAATCCATTGCCTAGCTTCTTCCATATCTGACTATCATAGCTCCCTTGAATTTGAATAAATCATTTGTTGATCTCTTGAATAATAACTCCATATTGGGTTCCCATTTAGGTAGTTATTTGCTAATTCTTGAACAATTGAAGATATTTCAATAATTCATTTATTTGCATAAAAATCAAGTATCTCAACTGTAGGTATCTTTGGTTGTTGAACAATATCTTCCGGTATAATTATATCTCTAGTTAATCCTATTTTTACAACTTTTATAACTGGTTTAATTTCGTCATATAATATCTCTGCTGGTGCGGTATAAAACTTTATAAAAAATAGATATCCTTTTGTTATTTGATTATAGGTAGAGAATGCTCTATATAATTCTGGTATAGATGTTAGTTCATCTCCTTCTTGGGTATACACGGTATTTAATAATCCATGACTGAAATAAGTTTTAACTAAGCTTGGGTTGGTTTTCAATAGTGCGATTAACTTGTTGTAACCTTGTAATTTTTGGGTTATATAGTTTGTGTTTGATTCTTGGATATTTGTAGCTCTGGGGTTAAGATTTAGATAAGTATGTATTTTGTGGATATTTTCTATGTATGCTCGAGTTAAATGGTTATAGGTTTTTCTGTCTTGGTTTAAACATTCTTGATATGTGGTAGTTTGTAAGGGTATGAACAAGGGGTCATTTTGTGTTTTTGGTATAAATGGTTTTTCAAATATCTCGTTCATGTTCATGTTTTGATATCTTTGTCTACTAACTCCTTCGCTTGTACCAGCAATTAAAGATTGATGAACATTATGGTTTTATGAAGTATCCCAAGTCTCCTTTTAGCTCTGGAATTTTACTATCTTCCGATCGACATAGCTCTGCACACTGCTGAGTTATCTGAGTCATAGCTACCTACTTCAGTTTAACTTCATTAGTTTTTTGCTTTTCTATTTCATTATCCATACTGTCCACTTTCACTGAAAGTGTAGTTAGGGTTTGGAGTGTCTTTTCTAAAGCATTATCTTCTATTATATCAATCTGTGTAGCTTTGTCTTGATATTTAAGTTGCAATAACATTCTTGTTAGTTTTGATTACTTCAATTGTAAATGTAAAATTTAATATGTTTAATACTAGTCTCTGAATTTCCTTTGTTGTAA
>NW_025875971.1:0-3613 GCF_002878395.1 Capsicum annuum
TTTTGTTCAGGACCCTCCTAAAAATGGGATTTTACTTATTGTTCAGGACCCTCCTAAAAATGGGATTTTACTTTCTTTTCAGGACCCTCCTGAAAAATGTGATTCGATTTGCTGTTTAGGATGCTCCTGAAAAATGGAATTTTACTTGCTATTTAGGACCCTCCTGAAAATTGGGAATTTATTTTCTATTCAGGATCCTCCTGAAAAATGAGATTCTACTTGCTATTCAGGACCCTCCTGAAAAATGAAATTTTACTTTCTGTTCAGGACCCTCCAGAAAAATAGGAATTTACTTTCTGTTCAGGACCCTCCTAAAAAATGTGATTTTACTTTATGTTCAGGACCCTCCTGAAAAATAGGATTTTACTTTGTGATCAGGACTCTCCTGAAAAATGAAATTTTACTTTCTGTTTAGGACCCTCCTGAAATGGCTCCCCCTCAAAGGGCCAGAACTGACCCAAGCCTCTTCGTCATCCGGTCTGATGATGAAGAATATGTCCCAGATATACCAGCTTTAAAGGTCCGATGGAACCATCCAAAGGACACGCTCAAAAGGCAATGGTACAGTAGTACCTACTCCGCTGAAGAACAAAAGGAGTTCGGTCGGTTATGGATAGCCGACATGAAAAGACTCCGATGCGACATGAAATTCTTCTTCTGGTTTGAAAAGACTGGAAAGATAGAAAATCAAACTGACTCCCTTAATGTTATCGTTACCAAATGGTACACTCAAAGAAACACAGTGGTTGAATCCGCAACTCCTCCTTTAGAAGGACTTAACATTTCTTACTCCAATGAAGTCATTAAGGCCTCACCTTTCAAGACTAGATCTGAACGAGGCACTATGACACCCCAATGTAAAGATCTTGATAGAATAATTGAGCAAAACAATTATACTAATCAAGTTCTTTATACCATTTCTCAGCAGATAGAAGACACCAGAAGTTCTCCTCTTTCTGCTCCTTTACCGGTTAAGAGCATTCCAAGCTCTACACCTCTCTCAAATCCTATCTTCAAACTTCCAGAGTTCCACAAGGAGAAGTTCCCAGACTTAAATGATGATTTCAAATTGTCTGAACAAATTTTAGAAAAAATCAATTCCAAACTCACCAAATTCAAAGTTTCTCAGGAAGCTTCTAGTTCTAAAGACTCCTCTAGCTCGAAAGCGAAGAACTCTCTCTCTAGACTTACTAATGAGCGGTTTTCTACTAGAAAAAATTACTATAGAAAACCTTCTCCTCCGGATGTCCAATTTGAGGAAAACCCTTACCTCTCCACGAGTAATCATGATGGGAGGGGAATTACCGAATAGAATATTGATGGTCTGGCTGAGCATCAGATCTACAATAAACTCCATGAGATAGCTGTAGCTATCACAGCTTACAAAATCAAAGGTTCCTCTGACAAAGGAGCCGCCACCATGGTTGTCTCAGGTTTTACTGGTATGTTAAAACATTGGTGGGACAATTATGTCTCTGAGGATGAAAAGAACCTCATTTACAACGCCACAGTCCTTGAACAGGTAGCTCGAACTACTGATGGCCAAGAAACCCTGGTTCAAGAAGCACAGGAAGATGCCTGTGCAACCCTCCTCTATCACATAGCCAGACATTTTGTCGGAGAACCAAAACTCTTCCAAGATAGGAGTCTAGAAATCCTTAATAACCTTCGCTGCAAAGACCTTGCAGACTTTCGGTGGTATAAGGATACCTTTCTTATTAAGGTTATGATCAGGCCAGACTGCAATAATGACTTTTGGAAAGAACGATTCATTAGCGGTCTTCCTCCTTTATTTGCAGATAAAGTGCGAACAAAACTTAAGGATAGATTCGGAGGTCAAATTCCTTACAATGTCCTTACCTATGGAGACTTAGTAAGCTTCATTACCACCACAGGTATAGAACATTGTACCGATCTCAAGCTTAAGCAACAACTTAAGCAAAACAGTAAATATGGCCTAACGACTTTCTGCCATGACTACGGCTTTACTGATCTTACTGATCGAAAAAAGCACAAGAAGACTCCTTCTAGGCCTCCCAAGAGGACCTACCCTCATAAGAAAAATGGGATTTTACTTTCTGTTAGGGACCCTCCTGAAAAATAGGAAATTTACTTGTTGTTCAGGACCCTCCTGAAAAATGAGATTTTACTTTCTGTTTAGGACCCTCCTGAAAAATGGGATTCTACTTGCTTTACTGGATCTTCCAGAAAAATGGGATTTTTATTGCTGTTCAAGACCCTCCTAAAAAATGGGATTTTACTTGCTGTTCAGGAACCTCCTGAAAAATGGGATTTTACTTTACTTTTAGGATCCTCTCGAAAAATGGGATTTTACTTTATGTTCAGGACCCTCCTGAACAATGGGATTTTACTTTATGATCAGGACCTCCTGAATAATGGGATTTTACTTTATGTTCAGAACCCTCCTGAAAAATGGGATTTTACTTTCTGTTGAGGACCCTCCTGAAAAATAGAAATTTTACTTGTTGTTTAGGACCCTCCTGATTAGTGGGATTTTACTTTACGTTCAGGACCCTCCAGAAAAATGGGATACTATTTGTTGTTCAGGACCCTCCTGAAAAATGAGGTTTTACTTTTTTTTTAGGACCTTCCTGAAAAATAGAAATTTATTTTCTGTTCAGGACCCTCCGGAAAAATATGATTTTACTGTATGTTCAGGACGCTCCTGAAAAATGGGATTTTACTTTATGATCAGGACCCTCCTGAAAAATGGAATTCTACTTGCTGTTCAGGACCCTCCTGAAAAATGGGATTCTACTTGCTGATCAGGACCCTCCTGAAAAATAGAATTTTACTTGCTGTTTAGGACTCTTCTGAAAAATGAGATTTCACTTTCTGTTCAGGACCTTCCTGAAAAATAAGATTTTACTTTATGTTCAGGACCCTCCTGAAAATTGGGATTTTATTTTTGTTCAGGACCCTCCTGAAAATAGGATTTTATTTGTTGTTCAGGACCCTACTGAAAAATGAGATTTTACTTTCTTTTCAGGACCCTTCTGAAAAATGGGATTCTATTTTCTGTTCAGGACCCTCCTGAAAATTGGGAATGAATTTTTTGTTCAGGATCCTCCTAAAAAATGGGATTCGACTTGCTGTTCAGGATCCTCCTGAAAAATAGGATTTTACTTTCTGTTCAGAACCCTCCTAAAAATTGGGAATCTACTTTCTGTTCAAGACCCTCCTGAAAAATGAGATTTTACTTGCTGTTCAGGATCCTCCAGAAAAATGGGATTTTACTTTCTGTTCAGGACCCTCCTAAAAATTGGGAATTTACTTTCTGTTCAGGACCCTCTTGAAAAATGGGATTTTACTTTATGTTCAGGACTCTCCTGAAAAATAGGATTTTACTTTATGATCAGGACCCTCCTGAAGAATGGAATTTTACTTTATGTTCAGGACCCTCCTGAAAAATAGGATTTTACTTTATGATCAGGACCCTCCTGAAGAATAGGATTTGACATTATGTTCAGGACACTCCTAAAAAATGAGATTTTACTTTCTGTTCAGGACACTCCTCAAAAATGAGATTCTACTTGCTTATCAGGACCCTCCTTAAAAATTGGATTTTACTTGCTGTTCGAGACCCTCATGA
>NW_025875972.1:0-2638 GCF_002878395.1 Capsicum annuum
TTCTCTTCAGGACCCTCCTGAAAATGAAATTTCACTTTCTGTTCAGGTCCCTCCTAAAAATGGGAATTTACTTTCTATTTAGGACCCTCCTCAAAAATGGGACTTTACTTTCGGTTCAGGACCCTATTGGAAAATGGGAATTTACACTGTTCCGGACCCTCCTAAAAAATAGGATTTCACTTTCTGTTCAAGACCCTTTTGAAAATTGGGATTTTACTTTCTACTTAGGACCCTCCAAAAAAATGGAATTTTACTTTCTGTTCAGGACCCTCCTGAAAAATGGGACTTTACATTCTGTTGAAGACCCTCCTAAAAAATGAGACTTTACATTCTGTTCAGGAACCTATTGAAAAATAGGATTTCACTTTACGTTCAGGACACTCCTAATAAATGGGATTTTACTTTCTATTCAGGACCCTCCTGAAAAATAAGATTTAACTTTATGTTCAGGACACACCATAAAAATGGGACTTTACTTTCTGTTCAGGACCCTCCTAAAATATGGGATTTCTGTTTATGTTCAAGACCCTCCAGAAAAATAGGATTTTACTTACTGTTCAGGACACTCCTAAAAAATGGGATTTCACTTTCTATTCAGGACCCTCTTGATAAATGGGATTTTACTTTCTTTTCAAGACTCTCCTGAAAAATGGGATTTTACTTTCTGTTCAGGACCCTCCTAAAAAATGGGATTTTTACTTTCTGTTCAGGACCCTTCTAAAATATGGGATTTCTCATTATGTTTAGGACCCTGTTGAAAAATGGGATTTTACTTACTATTCAGGACACACCTGAAAAATGGGATTTCAGTTTATGTTCAGGACCCTTCTAATAAATGGGATTTTATTTTTTTTCAAGATCCCTCCTAAAAAATTGGATTTCAATTTATGTTCAGGGCCCTCTTGAAAAATGGAATTTTACTTTCTGTTCATGACCCTCCGAAAAAAAGGAATTTAGTTTGTTCAGGACCCTCCTGGAAAATGAGATTTTACTTACTATTCAGGACCCTCCTGAAAAATCAGATTTTACTTTTTGTTCAAGACCCTCCTGAAAAATAGGATCTTACTTTATATACAGGACCCTCCTTATAAATGGGATATTACTTTCTGTTCAGAACCCTTCTGAAAAATGAGATTTTACTTTCTATTCAGGACCCTCCTGAAAAATGGGATTTTACTTTCTTTTTAGGACCCTCCTTAAAAATAGGACTTAACTTTTGCTCAGGACCCTCCTGAAAATAGGAATTTAGTTTTGTTCCGGACTCTCCTGAAAATTAAGATTTTACTTTTTTTTTCATGACCCTCCTGATTAATGGGATTTTACTTTCTGTTGAAGACCCTTCTAAAATATGGAATTTCTGTTTATGTTCAGGACCCTCCTAAAAATGGGATTTTATGTACTGTTCAGGATACTGCTGAAAAATGGTATTTCACTTTCTGTTCAGGACCCTCCTGATCAATGGAATTTTACTTTATTTTCAGGACACTACTGAAAAATAGGATTTTACTTTAAGTTTAAGACCCTCCTGAAAATTAGAACTTTACTTTCTGGTCAAGACCTTCTTAAAAAATGCAATTTTACTTTCTGTTCAGGACCCTCCTTAAAAATGGGACTTTACTTTTGTTTAAGCCCCTTCTGGAAAATGGGATTTTACTTGCTGTTCAGGACCCGTAAGAAAAATAGGATTTTACTTTCGGTTTAGGACCCTCCTAAAAAATAGGATTTCAATTTATGTTCAAGACTCAACTAAAATATGAGATTTTACTTTCTTTTCAGGACCCTCCTGAAAATGGAATTTCACTTTTTATTTAAGACCCTCTTAAAAAGGGGACTTTACTTTCTATTTAGGACCCTCTAGAAAAATGGGACTTTACTTTCTGTTCAGAACCCTCCTAGAAAATGGGAATTTACTCTGTTCAGGATCCTCCTGGAAAATAGGATTTTACTTTATGTTCAGGACCCTCCTAAAAAATGGGATTTCACTTTCTGACAAGACCCTTTTGAAAATTGGGATTTTACTTTCTATTTAGGACCCTCAAGAAAAATGGAATTTTACTTTCTGTTCAGGACCCTCCTGAAAAATGGGACTATACTTTCTGTTTAGGACCCTCCTGAAAAATGAGACTTTACTTTCAGTTCAGGATCCCCCTGAAAAATAGGATTTCAGTTTACATTTAGGACCCTCCAAAAAAATGGGATTTTATGTTCTGTTTAGGACCCTCCTGAAAAATAGGATTTTATTTTATGTACAGGACACTCCTGAAAAATGGAATTTTACTTTCTGTTCAGGACCCTCCTAAAAAATATGATTTTACTTTCTATTCAGGACGCTCCAGAAAAATAGGGTTTAACCTTCTGTTCAGGACCCTCCTAAAAGATTAGAATTTACCTCCTGTTCAGGATGCTTTTGAAATATGGGATTTTACTATCTGTTCAGGACCCTTCTTAAAAATGGGATTTTACATTCTGTTTAGGACCCTCCTTAAAAATTGAATTTTACCTTCTGTTCAGGACCTCCTGAAAAATGGGATTTTACTTTTTGT
Organism: Capsicum annuum; assembly: GCF_002878395.1. Taxonomy (NCBI): domain Eukaryota; kingdom Viridiplantae; phylum Streptophyta; class Magnoliopsida; order Solanales; family Solanaceae; genus Capsicum; species Capsicum annuum. The sequence continues at coordinate 2,544 of NW_025875972.1, forward strand.
TCAGATCCCTTCTAAAAAATGGGATTTTACTTCATATTCAGGACCCTCCTGAAAAATGGGATTTTACACTGTGTCTAGGACCCTCCTGAAAAATA
>NW_025875973.1:0-1335 GCF_002878395.1 Capsicum annuum
TGGAAAACAGGACTTTACATTATGTTCAGGACACTCCTGAAAAATGGGACTTTACTTTCTGTTCAGGACTCTCCTAAAAAAATGGAAATTTATACTATGTTCAAGACCCTCCTGAAAAATCAAATTTTTCCTTCTATTCAGGACCCTCCTGAAAAATGGAACATTCTTTTCTGTTTAGCACCCTCCTGGATAATAGAAATTTACTCTGTTCAGGACCGTTCTGGAAAATGGGATTTTACTTTCTGTTCAGGACCCTTCTAAAAAATAAGATTTTACTTTCTGTTCAGGACAATGCTGAAAAATGGGATTTTACTTTCTGTTCAGGACCCTTTTGAAAAATGAGATTTTACTTTCTATTCAGGACCCATTAAAAAATGGTATTTTACTTTCTGTTAAGGACCCTCCTAAAAAATGGGACTTTACTTTTAGTTCAGGACCCTTTTGTAAAATGGAAATTTTTTTTCTGTTTAGGACCCTCCTGAAAAATAGTATTTCACTTACTGTTCAGGACTATCCTGAAAAATGGGATTTTACTTTCTGTTCAGGACCATCCCAGAAAATAGAATTTTACTGTCTGTTCAGGACCCTTCTGAAAAATGGAATTTTACTTTATATTCAGGACCCTCCTATAAAATAGGATTTTACTTTCTGTTCATGGCCCTCCTGAAAAATGGGAATTTTCTTTCTGCCCAGGACCCTCCTGGAAAATGGGACTTTACATTATGTTCAGGACACTCCATAAAAATGGGAATTTACTTTCTGTTCAGGACTCTCCTGAAAAAATGGAAATTTATACTATATTGAAGACCCTCCTGAAAAATGAAATTTTTCCTTCTGTTCAGGACCCTCCTGAAAAATGGAACTTTACTTTCTATTCAGGACCCTCCTGAAAAATGGAACATTCTTTTCTGTTTAGCACCCTCCTGGATAATAGAAATTTACTCTGTTCAGGACCGTTCTGGAAAATGGGATTTTACTTTCTGTTCAGGACCCTTCTAAAAAATGAGATTTTACTTTCTGTTCAGGACCCTGCTGAAAAATGGAATTTTACTTTCTGTTCAGGACCCTCTTGAAAAATGAGATTTTACTTTCTATTCAAGACCCATTGAAAAATGGTATTCTACTTTCTGTTAAGGACCCTCCTAAAAAATAGGACTTTACTTTCAGTTCAGGACCCTCCTGTAAAATGGGACTTTATTTTCTGTTTAGGACCCTCCTGAAAAATAGTATTTCACTTACTGTTCAGGACTATCCTGAAAAATAGAATTTCACTTTCTGTTCAGGGCCCTCCTAAAAATGGGACTTTACTTTCTGTTCAGGACCCTCCTGAAAAAT
>NW_025875974.1:0-1250 GCF_002878395.1 Capsicum annuum
ACGTCAGCTCCAAGCGAGAAAACAGGTAATAAACCCAGGGTCTGATTTTTGTGACTAACTGAAATAGGTCCAATTAATACGGAGAATCATAGGCTGCTAATTGTTAAATGTTAGCTCTTTAAAAGTCATGGAATTACAGAGTTGCCAAAAAAGGAAAGAGGCAATCCTTTTGAAACGAACTAACAAGGAAATTAAGACAAACAAATAGAAACCAAGGGAGTGTAACATGTCATCGACAAGAGTTAGATGACAATTACTTTATTTGTGCTATGTGTAGGAAAAGAAAGAAGCAGAGATCAAACAGCTACGGAGAAATCTCAATTTCAAAGCAACTCCCATGCCTGCCTTATACCGTGAACCTGGCCGCCGCTCAGAAAAAAACAAGGATGGACAGAGCTGGGAGGAGGCAGGAGCAAGAGCTGCAGTCAGAGGCAGATGAAGGGTTGACAGAAAGAGAGAAATTCTAGATGTTCTGAGGGCAAAAACTGTTATTTTCTGTGTTGAAACTAGGTAACATCAAATCCTCCGTGCACTTAGCCTACTGTTCTCACATGAAAAGTAAAGCTTGTTTGTAGATTTGTTTACTAGCTGTTTTTACTGGTTTATGGTAGAAGCAATCACTCTCCTGTCATTTTATGACTCAAATCCCCTTTCTTGGACAAGCAAATTTTACGTTTCAAAAAATTAAAACCAATAAAACTTGCTTTGAAATTTAGTACTCTCTCAGTCTTCATCCTTATCCTCCTCTGAAGTGATTATTTTTCCCTCTCACTCCTACGACCTAGTAACATAACTTGCTCTTTTGATTACTTTTTCAGGAGTTAGCAAGTAAAACTAAATCACAAAGCAGGCCTTCGACTGCAGCAGGGGCTAGAGCTACTAGTGCAACTGAGAACACTGTTCGTTGTTTAAGGGCATAAGTTTATAACAGATGTTCCACTAATGAACGTCTAAATGTGGCCGATTCACCACAGGTTTCAGAAGTAACTATTCATCCTTCAGCAAAGTTATCAGACAGCAGCGGGCCTTCAGTTGCAACAAGCAAAACGTCCAAACAAACCCAATCAAATAGAACAGTAGCTCCAAAGAGAGTGCAAGAGAAAAGGCAGGTCGCGAATTATCCAAGACCAAGAACATCAGATTTTATCAGGAGGAACAAGGACTTTAAAGCTGAAGACAATACAAAGGTTCTTGCACGAAGAGCAGGAAACTATGCAACGAGAAAGGATGTTAGAAGTGTGGACTTGAGC
>NW_025875975.1:0-1838 GCF_002878395.1 Capsicum annuum
TGTTATTAATAATTGACATAACCGAATAACCAATCGAAAAAACCAAACCGCAAGGACAAAAACTGAACAAAATCGAATTTAGTTTGGTACATATTGAGTTGCACATTTTTAAAATAAAAAACCAAAATCGAATAATAGAAAATTAAACAGAAAAATTAAATGCACACCCCTACAAAACTATCACAAGTCACATAAATTGATGAAATAGATCTTCTTCCTTGCGCCTTTAATATAATTAAGGACCCCAAAAATGGGAGCGTTGCTCCTTGAAATGAGTGAAGGATGAGATTTTGTTGAGCTTCAACACAAATATTGAATACTCAATGTAAAACCAAAAGAGAAAAGGACTCAAATATTGTTAGCTTTCAATAGAAGCATAATATATATATATGTGTGTGAAATTTTCATAGAACAACTTTACTAAACTATGGATGTAAATAATTTAAATCCATCCAAAAGGAAAAATAGAAACAAATTGTATTTATTTTCCTCTACAAAGAGTTATGTTGTTCTGGATTTAAAATAATAAACTATCCAAGTGGTTGTGTAATGTGGAATAGAATTGCCAATTTCATCAAGGAGATAGCTAGAGAGGTGTTGGGGGTTTTGAAGGACCGGTCTAGCCAGCATCGAAGGGACTGCTGGTGGAATGGAGAAGCTAAGAAGAAGGTGGAGAATAAAAAGGTGGCTTATGCTAAGTTGGTTGAGAATAAGGATGAAAAAGAGCAGCGGGTGAACATGGAGGAGTACAAGTTAGCTAGGAAGGAGGCTAAGTTAGATGTTACGGCTGCTAAGACATCAACGTTTGAAAGCTTGTATGCGGGATTAGAGGAGAGAAACGGAAAAAAAAGGTTGTATTGGCTTGCAAAGGCTAGGGAGCAGAAGGATCGTGATCTCGATCAAATGAAGTACATTAAAGGTGAGGATGACAAAGTATTGATGAAGGACGTTCACATTAAGAGAAAATGACTGTCGTATTTTCATAGATAATGATGAGGGGAGAAAAGACATTGTGTTAGGAGAGATGGAGCATTCAGAGGAGTGTCATGATTTTAGTTATTGTAGACGTTTTGAGTTTGACGAAGTCAGAGAGGCTATTCGCAGGATGCAAAGGGGTAGGGCGACGGGGGCGAACGAGATTCCCATGAATTTTTGAAAGTATAGTTCAGACAGGTTTAAGGTGGCCGATTGAATTGTTTAATCACATTTTCAAGACTGAGAAGATGCCCGCAACTTAGAGATGAATACCATGATTCCTTTATACAAGAACAAGAGTGACATTCAGAGTTGCAACAACTATAGGGGTATTAAGTTGTTGAGTCATACTATGAAGATTTGAGCGAGGGTGGTCGAGTGAAGGTTAAGGAGGATCGTGTCTATTTCTGAGAATCAGTTTGGATTTTTGCTCGGTCGCTCGACGACAGAGGCAATACACCTTGTGCGGAGAATGATGAAGTAGTATAAGAAGAGAAAGAGGGACTTACACATGATGTTTATCGACTTGGAGAAGGCGTATGGTAAAGTCCTTAGGGAGGTTCTTTGAAGATACTTGAAGGTAAGAGGGGTCCCGGTGACGTACATCAGATCAATTAAGGACATGTATGATAGAGCGAAGACTCGGGTGAGGACCGTGGGAGGAGATTTAGAGCATTTTTCTATCTTGATAGGGTTGCACCAGGGATCAACTCTTTGCCTATTTATTCGTCTTGGTGATGGATGTGTTGACGCAATGTATTCAAGGGGAGGTGTCTTTGTGAGTCTTTTTGTGAATGGTGTAGTTTTGATTGATGAAATGCGGGGGAGGGGGGAGGAGTGTTGGTTGGGGCCAGGAGGTAGGG
>NW_025875976.1:0-1364 GCF_002878395.1 Capsicum annuum
ACACTTAGGACACAGGGTACGATTTGGCTTACTGCCATCACTGTACTGGGACCTGGATGCATTTGACCTGCTACCTTGCTCCTGCCTACCTCTAGGAATGGGAGCACTAGCAGATGATGGTCCTGGCATAGACAAACGATCCTGATACTGAGGGCGACTCCCTCCCTATGATTTAGTCTTACCCTGTCCATGCTGCTTGGACCTAGCACTCTTATTCCCTCTCATTCTATCTCTCTCCTTAATCTTGTCTGCCTCAATCTGTTGGGCATGATTCATCTCACTATTCAGCATAGTAGACCTACACTCCTTAACCACATAACTAGACACTCTAGTCACAAACTTACTCATACTAGCCCGATTATCAGCCACTAAGTCAGGAGCATCCTTGGCCAGCTGATTGAACTTTAGACAGTACTCCCTAATAATTATAAAGCCCTATCGCAGGTTCATAAACTCTTCCACCTTCACCTCCCTCATCTCCAAAGGAAAAAACTTATCCAAGAATGCATCCTAGAACTTTTGCCAAGTTGTAGGGACAGCTCTATCACCTCTACCTTTCCTCCAAGCAACAAACTAGTCATAAGCAAGGTCTTTCAATCTATACACAAACAACTCCACACTATGTTCCTCAGATACATGCATCACCTGAGTAATCTTCCGCACCTTCTCTAAAAACAATCGTGGATCCTCATCAGACTTGGACCCATAGAATTCCAACGGATTCATCCGCATGAAGTCACAGATCCTGGCAGCAGCTGAATCACCTCCCTGCTACTATAGAGCTAGGGCTGCATTGGCCTAAACATTTGCAGAAATAGCTTGGGCCAGTGCCTGAAAGGCTACCCAAAATTTAGCATGAGACATGTTTTCATTCAATAGGTCAGCGGGTTGAGGTTGATGACCATCATTATTTCTTCTTGCTCGACGTGGAGGCATATTTCTGAAAGAGGAGAGCATGAATCAATAGCAGAGAGGGACACTTTAAGCATGATAGACTTCTAAAAGAAAGAACCATACTTTTTCCTAAAACATCTTGTAGCCTCTTTCTCATAGATGTGGCACGCTAAACACCGATGATCAAGACTCCACTTAATGCATCTTATCAGACTCCCTAGGATACCTTAAAACCTTAGGCTCTGATACAAATTTTGTAACACCCCAAAAAATGGGTCCTGGAGCGCCACACGATGCTTGAGGCTATCAGTAGCCCCAAGCTAACCCTTTGAGCCATTTTCATTCAGTTCAACAAAAATCAATGGGGTTTCCATAAATAACCCTCAAATATCAACAAAGTAATCATCATCCAAGAATAAAAGTATTTCAGAAAGATAACAAAATACGACTTATTAGTCAACTCCCAAAAT
>NW_025875977.1:0-1744 GCF_002878395.1 Capsicum annuum
TTCATGTCGGCTATCCATAGTCGACCAAACTCCTTTTGTTGTTCTGGGGAATAAGTACTTCCGTACCATCTCCTTTTGAGAGTGTCTTTCGGATCGTTCCATCGGACCTTTAAGGCCTGAAGATCCGGGACATATTCTCCATCATCTGATCGGATGACGAAAAGGCTAGGGTCGCGCCGGGTTTGTTGAGGGGGAGCCATGTCGGAGGTCGAAGGGCTTCCTGGTTCGTAAAGATTTTTAGGTTCTTTGACCTTAGTATTTTGGTAATAGACCTTAGGGATAGAACCAGAGTAGTCAACTCCTCTAATCTTTCCCTTGTCATCGGGGCCGTCGTGGTCGTCGGGCTCTCGTTCCTTTTTAGAGAAAGAGGCACAGGAAGAGACGGACCTTCGAGAGGATGAGAGTCGAGAAGGATCGACTCCTAGAAATTTTAGATCTATAGATCCATCCGGGTGTTGAATAACTCGTTCGATTTGAGATCTTTCGGAGTAACTCCGGATAGGTTGGGCGATGGCTTCAAAGTGCCAATCATTACTGTGTAGGATATCATCCCACACTAGAGCCTTGGGAACAAAGACTGTGCTACGGTCTTTGTTTGCTTCCATCAGGGTGGTAACCCCTTTAGGGCTCGTGAATCTAGCCTGAGGAGCTAGAGTAGTTCCCATGAGGCGATAATATACCCGGTATATAATCGCTATTTCTCGGGTGTTATCCTTACTATTCATGTTTTTAGTTTTGACATTAAGTGTCAAAACGTCCATGATGTTCGGATCATTAATATCGACCGAGAAATTTGGGTAACAATTAAAGTAAACCGGGCCGTCGGCGAGGTTACTTTGGATAACTCCTAAGAGAGAATCGTCAAAGTTCAAAAGACGAGCATCTCTTAGAAGAGCACAGACAGGGATGTCTAATCCTTGTCGAAAGAGTGGCTTAATAGCAACTTGTACAAGTCCAATATGCAGATAATTAAACTGGTTTTTATACCTGTTTATATCTAATTTATTGAACAGTTGAATAATTTCCAAAGAATTATTAATGGCTACAGTAGACTCAGAGGTCTTGATGTTATGTTTTTTCAAAAAACTAAATTTTCCTATTTGGTAAATAGTATTGAAAGATTCTTCTGGAATACTCCAGTTTTGAAGATCATTTTCAATGGTGGCAATCGGAGTTGCCGAAGAAGACAGGTTAACAGTATTTTTAACATTGTTGTGCATGATTTAAACAAAACTGCCTAGAGACTAACAGAGCAGATATATATGCAAAGAGACATATTAGGATAATCAAATATGCAATGACTAAATATAATTATGCTGATACATCTATGGCTTATGGGATCTTAACAAGTTTTAATGGCATTACTCTAAGGACAGCTAAGTGTTTTACTCAGTGACGGGACCACCAACAAGGTCTAACGCGCTTCTCCTAAGCTTAACGACCTATCTTTCAGGCTGACCAACGTCCTCACCGGAGATTAATCGGTTCTGTTAAACACTTAAACAGTACATAGAAACCCCACACTTGCATTAAAACCCCATTATAAGACAAGATAAATCAACATAATTAAATATTTAGGTAAAGCATAGTGATCAAAATAATATGTTCTTTAACATATAGTTTTGCTCATGCTCTAGACAGGTTATTTGTTTAGCTGCTCATACTAAACAAATAGTCTGCCAACATGGCTCTGATACCAGGAAAACGGATCGGTGAGTATACGTAGTTAAAACAGTATTAAGTA